>NC_046166.1:22293623-22593623 GCF_011064425.1 Rattus rattus | reverse complement strand
TCCCCAGGTTTGGCAGCAAATACCTTTACAAATTTTAAAGGGAAAGCATATGATGTCACATGTTTTTACCAAAGGCTACTCATGACTAGGGGGGTCAAAGGCTAAGACAGACCCATTAAAACCCTGCACTGTCAGCTTCTCAGGGCTTTCCAGTGAGCTCCTTCTAGTCCACTCCATTTCTCCTTTGTCTTCTCAGCACAGCAGTTGCGCTCCAGCCTTAGAAATGTTCTATTTGGTATTTTTTCCCACCTGGGATGCCAGCCCTGGGATCATCCATGGCTTCTTAATACTGCACTCCTGGATGTTTGCTGTCCTTTAGGGTGCTCAGCTGCCTTTGCTCACCACCAGGATTAAATCGCAATTCCCAATAATCCCAGTCCCCTTTCTTGACTATCACACTGGGCCTTTTACTCATTTATTTTTTCTTTTTCTTTCTCTGCCCATAAGACTAGAAACTCATCGAAAAGGTCATTGCTCTTTCCCCTGAAACCACACCTGACAGCAAACAAGTGTCAAGTAAATATGTGTTCCTTCAGAAAACCGTTCATTTTTAATACACGAAATGCAATGTTTTCCCCTAGGTAACTGACCCAAAAGAATGACTGTTCTAGTTGGCCTCTGTTTTGCATTTAATCGTAGATTGTGCCATTAGTGTTAGCACAGGCTTACAGCAAACATAATTCCTTTTATGTACCTATTATAGTGGTCAAAATATTTTAATTCTAAATCTAATATTTTCAAGGTACCATGAAGTCTTCACAGTGCCTGACTTAAGTCATTGTATTGAAATTACTAAAGGGTGATAAGGCTAGGGATTAAAAGTGATTTGGATGAGAGGAAAGATGTGAATTGCTGTTGGGATATAACACCCAAAACCTGGGGTGGTGAAGTGAGAATTCGGAAGTATTATAGGCTAGGATAGATAAGTTCATTCGTTTGTTTGTTTGGAATAGAAAAATCATATTGGGGCTATTAAAGAGTTGAAGACAGCCTGGAGCGTCTTTAAGTTCCAGGATGAAACATAATAACTGAACACACTTCCTGTGTCTCACAAGAATCCACATAGGCTCACACACTCAGTGGAGCTCAGTGATAGGACACCAAGAGAAGTCACAGGTAATAAGGATACACTTTGCTATTCTGCTAGCTTTACTTTGAATAATGAAAAACTTTGTAACTGTTAGCCCGGAGAGGAAGTGTGACACTAAGTTTGACTGGCTTCCTTAAGAAAGTTAGAGCTTTCCAAAACCATAAAGCCACTACCCACTCCTAGGTTTGCTTTCCCACACTACGCTCACCCTGGCTTTGGGATTCTTGAGAGTAAAACAATTTGCCAGAAGTCATTTCAGATGAGATGATAGAAGAGGGACTTGGATTCTAACAATGTCCACACTTGAAGTCTGTCCTAGTCAGGGTTTCTATTGCTGTGATGAAACACCGTGACCAAAAGCAAGTTGGGGCAAAAGGGTTTATTTGGCTTACACTTCCACACCACTGTTCATCGTCAAAGGAAGTCAGGGCAGAAACTCAGACAGGCAGGAGCTGAGGAAGAGGCCATGGAGGGGTGCTGCCTACTAACTTTGCTCCCCATGGCTTGCTCAGCCTGCTTTCTAATAGAACCCAGAACCACCACCAACCAGAGAATGGCCCCATCTACCATGGTCCTCCGCCTTAATTACTAATTAAGAAAATGCTCTACAGGCTTGCCCACAGCCCAATCCTATGGAGACATTTTTTTCAATTGAAGTTCCGTCTGTTCAGGTGACTCTATCATGACAGGTTGACGTAAAACTAGACAATGCAAAGTCATTGCACCACTATGCTTTAATTACGTATTCTGATTATATGATGGCAGCATAATAGAAAAGACCTCACAGTCTAGAAAGCAAAATTGCCAAATAAAAGGTTTATTAGAGGTGTCACTTAAACAGCTAGTACATTTCTGCACAGTAAGTTTCTCCTTCTCTTTTCAATAGAAGTGAATCCACACAATTTTCTTCATTGTTCTAAGAAAGACAGACAGAGAATGCAGCCTATTAACTCGGGCACAATAGCTAATTAGCATGAGATATCCTGTCCTGGCAACTTCTTTAGCAAGGAGGAGGTGAAGATCAGAGGTTTCTCTTCTTTCTTTCTCTAAAGGAGCTTCTGATCTCAGCGAGATGGATCCCTGTACTTTATATATATTTTTGGTAAGAGAAGTAAGTTTACTGTACACAATGGGGTGAACATTTAAGGTTACAACTGAAATCACACCCTTGCACTGGACATTCACATAGCTGAGTGAGAAAAGAAAATATTTCCATAGATAAAACATTAGAAATTCTTTGAAGTCTTCTAACCAAGTCAAAATCATAGTGTCTTAAAGTTAGAATCTCCCACACAATGTAAAACCTTCATGTGGCCCCCTGTATATGAAGCACTTGCTTCTTTGACAAGTAGTTTCTTCCATTTGATTCAGATTTCATTCCTCATGGTGACATCATTTTTCTAAAATTATATACAGCCTTTGGTCCCACTTCTAATTTCATCAGATAGGCCATGAAATTTTTCCACATACTCTATAGACTGCCTATTAAAATATAAGGAGTCAGCCCTACAGTCCAAAACATGGTCTGCATTACACATCACATGGTTCTTCAGAAGACTTATTACAGAAGGCCAAGTTTCCTGATGCTCCATTGCGTATAGGTCACCTCCTTGTGAAGGTTTTTGTCAAATGGCATCTGTCTTTCAAAGCAGCCCAGTGTATGGTGAGCTGTTAGCACAGTGTGGTATCTGCACTAACACTTCCATTACACTGTCTTCGATGTTGATTCGCTTTGTTACATGTTTCTGTCTGTACATTATGCTGTTCTCTGTACACGGGCATCCCTGCCATGTCTGAGAGTCTGCTGTTGGCACCATTTGTCTAGCACTTGGGAGGCATGAGATTTACAAACACTTTACCGATGTGTAAACCACTGAAAGTCAACATGTGAGCAAGTCCAGCTAAAAACACTTCTGGGGAGCTGGGGGATGCAGCTTAGTTGGTAGCCGAGCGTGCCTGAAACCCTGCGTATAGTCCTCAGCACTGCCATAAAATCAGATGTGCCTGTAATCCCATCACTCATGAGGTGGAGACGCTGAGAGAAAATGTCTAAGATCATCTTGAGCTAAAAAGTGAGTTGAAGGCCAGCCACATGAAAAAGACCATGTCTCTAAAACACTGTAGCTGGACTTTAAATGTTTGAAATGGTTGGTACTGACTGTGGGAATCTTTTTAAAGGTTATAATTTTATAAAAGATTAAAATCTGTTTATTTTCTTCTGTGCCTTAATTTTAGAAATCCGTAAGACAGAATTTCTTACGGAAGGCCTTCAATAAACTTAATAACGTAACTGGCCTCTTTTGTTGACAGAGTATTCAGTTCAAGGGAATGAAGAACTGAGAATTATTTTTGGTGAATGGATTCAAATAAATGGAATAAGAGACAGCTGAAGATCTGATCCATTTCGAAGAACCCTAACAGTCCATTTGTCTAATCCATAACAACAAAACGTAAAAAATGAATTCAACTCTGTTCTCCAGGGTTGAAAATTACTCAGTTCACTATAATGCCTCAGAGAATTCTCCATTTCTGGCCTTTGAGAATGATGACTGCCACCTGCCCTTGGCTGTGATATTCACCTTGGCTCTTGCTTACGGGGCTGTGATTATACTTGGGGTCTCTGGAAACCTGGCATTGATCATAATCATCCTAAAACAGAAAGAGATGAGGAATGTCACCAACATTCTGATCGTGAACCTCTCCTTCTCAGACTTGCTGGTCGCAGTCATGTGTCTCCCGTTCACCTTTGTGTACACACTGATGGACCACTGGGTCTTCGGGGAGACCATGTGCAAACTGAATCCTTTTGTGCAATGCGTCTCCATTACAGTATCCATTTTCTCTCTGGTTCTCATCGCTGTGGAACGTCATCAGCTAATCATCAACCCAAGAGGGTGGAGACCAAACAATAGACATGCTTACATAGGCATTACTGTCATTTGGGTCCTGGCGGTGGCTTCTTCTCTGCCCTTCGTGATCTATCAAATTCTGACTGATGAGCCCTTCCAAAATGTATCACTTGCGGCGTTCAAGGACAAGTATGTATGTTTTGACAAATTCCCGTCAGACTCTCACAGGCTGTCTTACACGACTCTCCTTCTGGTGCTGCAGTATTTTGGCCCACTCTGCTTCATATTCATATGCTACTTCAAGGTAAGAAAACCTTTGGCCTCTCCCCCAATCATTACCATCTTACCTCCTTTGTACAGACTTCCCCCAGAGGTGCACGTTGTACTTGAACTCACCCTTTCCTTTCTTCATAGATTTACATTCGCTTGAAAAGGAGAAACAACATGATGGACAAGATCAGGGACAGTAAGTACAGGTCCAGTGAGACCAAGCGAATCAACGTCATGCTGCTCTCCATCGTGGTCGCCTTCGCGGTCTGCTGGCTGCCCCTTACCATCTTCAACACTGTGTTCGACTGGAATCACCAGATCATTGCCACCTGCAACCACAATCTGCTGTTCCTGCTCTGCCACCTCACGGCCATGATCTCCACCTGCGTCAACCCCATCTTTTATGGATTCCTGAACAAAAATTTCCAGAGAGACTTGCAGTTCTTCTTCAACTTTTGTGACTTCCGGTCTCGAGACGACGACTACGAGACTATAGCCATGTCTACCATGCATACGGACGTGTCCAAGACTTCTTTGAAGCAGGCAAGCCCGGTTGCATTTAAAAAAATCAGTATGAATGACAATGAAAAAATCTGAAGCTGCTCAGAACATACGGTCCCAGGCTACATCTGTGGAAAAACAAGCACAGCCTGTCACATGCTTTCGTTACCTGTGCTCCCAGGGAATGGATTGAGGCAGGTTTGGAAAGTCCAGTGTTGGGTTTTACTGCTTTTGTAATGGTTGCCATGATGACTTGGCAATCTAGATTACTTTGTAATCTATCCGGCAACAGTTTTGACCAGACTTTGTGTGTGTGTGTGTGTGTGTGTGTGTGTGTGTGTGTGTGTGTGTGTGTGTGTGTGTCTGTCTGTCTGTCTGTCTGTCTGTCTGTGGGTATGTGTGTGAAATTATCCATGACAAGGAGTTTTCTATTGTATTTATTGGAGTGAATTTGTCTGAAGTAATGTCATGAGCTCACTTCAAAAGCAGTACCTACCTGACATTCTCAAGATAATTAGATTTTCAAGATCAGATGAGATTTCCAAGACCCTGGACTACCTTCATTCCATGCTAGGCATTGTGTTAGTCTGTTACAAGGGTGACAGTATACAAAAGTCACCTTTTAGGATGTGCCGGAGCCAAAAGAGAGTCTGAAGTCATTTGGCAGTATCTTCTCTCTCTCTCTCTCTCTCTCTCTCTCTCTCTCTCTCTCTCTCTCTTTTTGAGAGGTCTAGATTTGTTACTCAACTACAGTTGAGTCTTGCTTAAGATACATAAGAAGAAGGCTTTCAGCTGTGTATATATCCGGGAGTTAGGCCATTCACAAGAATGAAGTGGCAAAGCAGGTCGCTGATTTCAAAATTCCTCTGACAACCAAAGCATTAATTAGTCATTTAATATGTAAACTAGTCTTGCTACAGATAGATAAATTGCATCCAAAGGACTTGATCATCAAGAGGTTTTTGCATCGCTCATCAGAGCGTTCAGCACCATCAAGCTTTCTTGCACAAGCACGTGACTCTGAGAGCATTTCTAACTCATACTGCATAGAAACATAAGATGCGTTTTCCATACAGCAGTGCCTGCATAGTAACTAGTGTTTAACTCTCACCATTTATCCTTCATGGCAGATGACACACGGACAATGTTTATGTAGGTACCCTCATCGAACAGGTAACTGTTCCTAAAAATGTCATGCGGCCAGCCCATCCTAATTTGTATAAACTGTATAACGTGTGGAGTTTTATAATCATATACTATTATATCATAGAGTACTGAGTAGCCCTGTAATATTAATATATTTACTTTCACATATCTTGTAATCATGATTTAGACTCAGAAAAGATACTTTGAAGAACAAGAGAGTTTCAATGTATTATATAAAAATGTTGCCTGTGTGTGATTTTAGAAGGGCAAACACTTTCTGTATTAAAACTGTTTGGGCTTTTTCAGAGGAGTCTGTACTGTGTTTCTCTTGAGCTTCATTTCTTCCTGTCTCAAGTTTGCCTTCCATGACATTTCCACCGTCCCCGTTATCAGTTTGCTGGAGAGACACTGTCTATTCTATAACCACTGGAGGCTGCTTCACTCTACTGTTCTAGATTTGAGAGCTTCTTAAAGCAGAGACTATATAATAATGATAGGCCCACAGTGTGTTTATCACAGTGACAAGTAACTAAAAAGTTATTTTAAATGTATTTCAAGGGCCCAGAAGGTAAAGAACTTGCTGTACAAGCATGGTGCCTGGGGTTGGATCCCTAGTCCCACACATATAAACACATGTGTAAATGCTGGGTGGGTATGTGTAATCCTAGTGCTCTAGGGAGGAAGAGACCAAGGATTCTTGTGGCAAGCTGCTTAGCTAGATTAATGATCCAGCCTGCTCTGGGTTGAGTGAAATGAAAAGCATTGGGGAAGACTCAACATCAGCCTTTGGCCTATACAGACACAAACACAAGCATCTGTCTTCACCCAGTGAACTTCACTCATGAACAGACGTACACAACACATGTATATGGACACCTATATCCATATACATCGAATATGTAATTTCCAAAACAAGGGAATGAACGAAGGCAAAATTTCTACTTTCCATTGAGTCACGTGGGATTCACATCATGGTATTTTTCTGGATTCTCTTCTCTCTGTCCCTCTTTATTGGGAACATTTTCTCTTCTGCATTATTTCTACCCCCAAATGAAATAGTAATGACTTTTAGATTTTAGGATCTTGCGCCATCAGCCTTGTAAGAAATACCAACCTTCTTATGGTGAAATCACATGACAGCAAATGTTATCCTTTAGTTGACCAGAGTGTGAGAAAAAATTATAGAGCCAATTTTTAAGATTCATTGAAAAAGATGGCCCATTAAAGATCTTAAACCTGGGATTCTTACTACTTGACATTTTCCTACTCCCCAGAATGAATGGGAAATCCTTTTCTCTACATAGGTGCCCTAGAAATCAGGTGTTATTGGGGAGCACTCTTAACACACAGCTATTTCTCAATCAGAGCATTTGTTAAGGCCTTCCCTAGGAATGGTAGACCGTTATGTTCCAAGACAACTGGACATTAAATTTTTTTCTGTTTCATCCAAAGATCCAGATGAACTAACAGTTCAGGCAAAAGCCAGTGACAAGGTACAAATTACACATCAGTGAAAACACTGGATTCTTAAATTTCACAACTATTAGAGTCACGGCACAATTAACAGAGCTTGTATGAATTCTGAGGAATTGATAATGACTAGAATTTTTCCCCCTCAAATATTGCAAGCACTCTGTCAAATGTGGAAGTCCTGATTAACATCGATGCCAACTCACACAAGAGGAAATCAAAGCTCAACCGGAAGTAGAAGTGACACAGAAATGCAGGCCAAGCCTGATCCATACTGCTAAACTAATTGCAGAGCTCCAATGGTAGTTCCATAAAATGGTTTTGAAGGATCGTAGCATAGCCTTGTTGGTAAAGTGCTTGCCTGGCATTCATGAAGCCCTGGACTCAGTCTCCAGCACCTCATAAACTGGGTAGGGTGGCCCAAGACAGTGATCACAACACTCAGGAGGTGGAGGTAAGGGAGTGAGCGGTCAGAGGTTCAAGGTCATCTTCAGCTTTATAGTGAATTTGAGAGCAGTCTTGTCTTCTTGAGATCTCTTCTTTAAAAAAATTATTTTTCTCATCTTCTTGAAATTCATCTGATAACATTGATGATGCCAAATTTTTCAGAAAAGAGTAGAATGAAATAGAAGAGTGGAGAGGGGGTCATGGTGGCTCTATGTGTCTATTAACCCTATGGAGTCAGATAAGTCTACTTTAGAGTACCATTAGATTATATACTTTTATTTCATTTCTTTTCTATTGACTGGATATTCTCATCCCCTATTTGATCTCATATATTCCTAGTGAAATTTGACTACATATTACATTCTAGTTCCAACTAGATACCTTACAATGAAAATACATATCCTCTGTGGCATAAAGGATGCACCCATTCATTGCTGATAGGAGTACAGATGCATACAACCACTGAGGAAATCAGTGTGGTGGTTCCTTAAGGAGATGGAAATTGAACAACTTCAAGAACAGCTCTATCACTCTTGGATGCTTCTTCACACCACAGAGACACTTACTTTGCCATGTTCAATGCTGCTCTAGTCAAAAAAACCAGAAATTGGAAGGAACATAGTTCCTCAGCAGATTAATGCATTTGTAAAATGTACTTTTACATAATAGAGTATTACGAGGCCATTAAAAAAGTGACATCATGAAATTTGCAGAAAATGGATGAAACTAGGAAAATCATCCTGAGTGAGGCAACCCAGACCCACAAAAAGTAAACAATGGTATGCGTTTGTTTATATGGAATGTTACCTGTGAAGCCAATGATAAGCTACAATTCATAGAGCCACAGAGGGCAGGTATAGAGTAAGCAACAAGAGGGAACAGATAGCCCTCATTAGAAAAGAGAAATAGAAAAGTTATGGATGGGTGGAGGGGGTGGTTGTAGCAGAACAGGTGCTTCATCTGACATGGAGAGGACAGTTATGTGAGGGAGGGAATACAGGGAGAGACCTAAAATCAAGGGCATTTGAGAGGCAGTGTGGAAACCTAATACAGTACAAGCTTCTTAAATATACACATATATGAAAGTTATTTAAATGAAATTAACAAATAATGGAGGAGTGCGAACTGCCCATCTCCTGTCACTAAATGAAGCTTCCAGTACTGGACAGTGTTATACATAATTCAGTTGTTGGCTAAAAGGATCCCATGGGAATCCTCAACAACCCAAGCTGTTGTCAAGACAAATAGGCTGCTCTCCGCAAACTGACATCAAAGCCCCACTGCTTTAGACAAAATCTGCACAACTCATTGAACATGGAGAGGTTGAGCTGGTGCCTACAAAGAGCCTTCATCCTTTTGTTCTATCACCTTTGATACAGAAAGGCACCAAAAGAAAAGTCACAAACCTTCTGGTGTCCTGCTTGCCAGATATGCTAGGACAATGGTGGCACTAAGCTTGTAGGAGTATACATCCACTATCTGATTTGACTTAAGACCCAGTCCACATGATGGAACCCATGTCTGACACTTCTTTGGTCAGAACCAGAAACTAGATAACCCAGGGACCTATGGGCAAAGTTAAATCCAAACACTATTTGTTGGGGAAAAAAAAAACCAAGCAAGCAAACAAAAACAACAAAAAGAAAAACCTAGCCAAACAAAACAAAAACAAGGAAACAAATAAAATAGTGACAAAATGACTCCTAATGACACTTGGCTATACCCATAGATCCACGTCTGGCTTAGCCATCATCAGAAAGGCTTCTTCCTGCAGTGGATGGCAACAAATACAGAGACCACAGACAGACATTATGCAGAGGTTGATAGACGTTGGATCAGTCAGCCCTAAAAGGGATGTCTTGCAAGAATTTTCAATAAAGGAAAAATAAGCAAAAAAAAAAAAATTAATTCCTCACATGGCAGATGTGATCGGTGGGCAGCTAGGCTGAGGTTTTGAGGACATATTCTCTTGTACCTTTGCTACAGTTCAGTGTGGTCATTGGTATTCTGCAGGCTTTCTTCAGTGCCAGGGTAGTTAATGTTCAGAAATCAAAGGTTTCATTACAAATGTGGCTTAAATTCTTCTATAATTTCTACAGTTTTTTTTTAAACTCGGCTGTTATAATTTGCCAATCAACATGCAACACTTAATTAATGAACATGTTTACAAAACCTATCAAACAAAGCACTAAATAAAGTATTATATTCCTCATGTCTCACAAAAGGAAACCAAAGTATGAGACGTTAAATAACGTGGCCATCTTGATTTGAATTCAAGCAGGTTAGCTTCTCAGTCCCACAACCTCTGCCTCTCCCTCTGTGGTGGCTTGCATATGCTTGTCCCAAGGAGTGGCACTATTAGGCAGTGTGGCCTTGTTGGAGGAAGTGTGTCACTGGGTGTAGGGTTTAAGACCTTCTTTCTAACTGCCTGGAAGCCAGTCTTTCCGTTTGCCTTCAGAACAAGAGATAAAATTCTCAGTTCCTGGAAGAGCTTGAAGGGGCTCGAGACCCCATATGTAGAACAATGCCAAGCAACCAGAGCTTCCAGGGACTAAGCCACTACCTAAAGACTATACATGGACTGACCCTGGACTCTGACCTCACAGGTAGCAATGAATATCCTAGTAAGAGCACCAGTGGAAGGGGAAACCCTGGGTCCTGCTAAGACTGAACCCCCAGTGAACTAGATTGTTGGGGGGAGGGCAACAAGGGGGGAAGGATGGGGAGGGGAACACCCATAAAGAAGGAGAGGGGGGAGGGGGATGTTTGCCCGGAAACCGGGAAAGGGAATAACACTCGAAATGTATATAAGAAATACTCAAGTTAATTAAAAAAAAAAAAGAATTCTCAGTTCCTTTTCCAGCACCATGCCTATCTGGACAATGCCATTCTTCCTTCCTTGATGATAATGGACTGAAA
The DNA here is from genome assembly GCF_011064425.1 of Rattus rattus. NCBI lineage: Eukaryota > Metazoa > Chordata > Mammalia > Rodentia > Muridae > Rattus > Rattus rattus. The sequence continues at coordinate 22,582,931 of NC_046166.1, read as the reverse complement.
CTCTGAACCTGCAAGCCAGTCCCAATTAAATGTTTTCCTTTGTAAGAGTTGCCATGATCATGGTGTCTGTTCACAGAAGTAAAACCCTAACCAAGACACTTGCCATCCCAGTTTTGAATCCACACAGACCTCTATTGAAAAATAATGTCTTCTCTATCTCTCTTTAATTCTCTTCTTCATCATCTTCTTTCTCTTTCTCCTCTTTTTCTCCCTCCTCTTAATTTTTATTTTATTTTATTTTATTTTTTGTGATAGTGGTGATTGAACCTAGATCTCCTTCATGCTGTGCAAATACTTTACCTCTGAGCTATATTCCTAACCCTTTGGTGAACAAAAATTTGGAGATACAATTCTCATTGAGTTACTTAGACTGGATTTCAACTTATACACTAGTGTAGTAGGCTGGCCTTGAACTTGCGATTTTCCTGCCCCAGCCTCCCAAATAGCTAAGATTACTGGCTTGTGTCACCAGGCTTAGCTCCTTGACAACCTTGAGTGACTTTAGAAACATTTTAAAAAAGTAAGTATCATTTACAGCTAAACTTTGGTACCTAAACTAACCCTTAGCCATGGCCATTTAGGTCCAGCTACAGAACCAAGACATGAATCTGGTCCACACAAGGATATTATAAAGTTTGTCCATTTCTATTGTTCTCTCGTTTCCTCAGTGCTAGCTTTCTAGTTTCCTAGGCAGAGCTTTAGTAATCTTCTGAGAACATGTTCCCAGTGTGCCTCTGGATCTTTGAAACTTAATTAGTATTAATCTTCTTCATGTTTGTCCTAGGTGGGTGTGGGAGAGAATATTATCCTACAAAGTTCCATATTCTAGTTCAAAGGCTTGGGACTTGACAGCCTTGAGTACAGGACAGTAATTGATGCCCAACAGATTCTGGTATCTTGAATCTTACCTAGGAGGGAAAGGAAAAAGGTTGTCAGTTAAAACTGGTGACTAAGGATGAACAGTATTTAACTCAAGGCAAAAAACCCAACCCAAACCAAAAACTATGGAAACCTAAAGCAGTGTAGCTGAAAAAATCGTACACCTGGCTTGCCAACCAGCAGCCTTACAACATTGTCCACATTACATTTTTTTAATTAAAAAAATGATTTTCAGTGTATGACTGTTTTGTCTGCATGTCTACACACCACATGTGTGCAGTACCTGAAGAGGCCAGGAGGAGTGACAGGTTCCCCTGGAACAAGTGTTATAGAGGATTGGGAACTATCATGTGGGTGCCGGGAATCAAATTCAAGTACCTTGGGAGAGCAGCCAGTAAGTCAGGATTCTAGCTCTTTTGTCCATGTTTTCTAATGTTGTAGTAGTAGTAGTAGTAGTAGTAGTAGTAGTAGTAGTAGTAGTAGTAGTAATAATAATAATAATAATAATAATAATAATAAGAAGAAGAAGAAGAAGAAGAAGAAGAAGAAGAATGTGTTATTACAGGTCTGTGTTGTTCATATAATTCGGTAGAAGTTGAGGTCTGGTTTTCCTCCTAGTCTCATGCTCTCAAAAATAAGACTCAGACTCAAAATATATTTACAAATACCATATAGATAGGTTCCACTCTGACTAGATTATAGCTAAAATAACCCAATAGGCAATAGGCCACAGGCCTTTTAATTCATGGGTGATGCATATCCATACAATTCACAAGAGATTCTCTCTACATATTCTGATCTACAATATCTCTGGAAATTTTCATTATTTTATTGTTAGAAATAATATACTATGATATTTTCTCTTTTTCCCCCTTGAAATGGTATAACTCAGAGAGGTTTAGTTTGTTCAGATTGTCCTACAGTCATCTTTGTCTAGATCTAGCACATTTTCGTCATCCTAAAAGGAAACCTGAAACTACCCACCATGAGTGCAAAGATGTCAGTTTGTCCTAACAAGGAAAGAAACTGGACAAACTGAGAAATTAACAACTCTTCTTTTTTTTTTTTTTTTTTTTGGTTCTTTTTTTCGGAGCTGGGGATCGAACCCAGGGCCTTGCGCTTCCTAGGCAAGCGCTGTACCACTGAGCTAAATCCCCAACCCCAACTCTTCTTCTTATCAGAGAACTACCCACATGCTTCTCATTGGAGAGAACCAACTCAGAGATTCAGCAGGTCAAGGGAAGGTAGGCAGAAAGGATCAGACGGCCAGAGAAAGTAGTGCTGTGGTCTGAATCAACCCTGCAAGGCACAGTGGGGACCCCAGCTATTATGACTTTAATTTGCAGAAGCTCACAGTGACCCACAGAAAAAAAAAAAATCCCTTTGTGACAGGAGCCAGAAAAAGAAGGCAGCTGTAAACAGAATGCTGTGCGAACCTGTTCATCATAAGGCCTGATCTCAAAAGAAATGGCTAACGCAAAAAAAAAAAAAAAAAAAAATCTGATCCATCCAAGTTCAAGGTTTAAAGAAGATGAACATGCAGCCATAAATGAAACATTATACCGACCACCATTTCAAGGCCTGGGGATAACACAGAAGAAAAAACAGGAAGCGTTTAAGAGCTAGGAGACAAGAGTATCTGGGAACTCAGATGACACTGCCATTTTAACCATGGTCAAAGCAGTAGCTTCTATGCACTCTTCCCATCCTGTTCCTCCTCCCCCATTCTCTTCTCTCTTTTTTGTCATCTTCTCCCCTTTTGTAGTCATGGAGACAGCCCTAGAGCTTCATCTATGGTAAGCACAATATACAAGATTGGGTTTTCCACCGAGGGTACAGATGCTAATGAGATCCCATTCTTCCTGGGGAGCTAGTGGTTGTTAATGAAGGAGGGAGTGTTGTTCTCTCTAAATATGTAGTTCCCAAAAGAGTAGGTGGGACGAAGCGATTCAGAGGGAATGGAAGAGGAATCGTGGAAGGAAATGGGATAAATAGAGTCACAATGCATGTGACTGTCAGGAAGAGAACTGTTTACCAGAGTGTAGGGAGTGTTGCCTGGTGCCAGCCTCTTCTCACCATCCTGGCTCCACCCGAGAAGGGGACAGCCAGAGAAGCACCTGTGCAGTTCACTGTCCAATCGAATTTGGGAACTAAAGGAAGAATGTCTCCACACACCTCACCTGTCACAACAGCACCATCCAAGATTCATCTATAGCCTGTTTCTTTACAAAGTGCCTCAGACGTAGCTATCAAGGACAAATGAAGAGTCGTTCCGAGTGAACATTGTAGTTTGAAGGGTAGGGCGGGCAGGGATGTTGGAGTTATCATACCAGAGTGAAGCAGTCTAAGAGCATGCGGTAAGCTGTATGCTATACCCGGTGAGGATGCAAACAGAGCAGTACAGCAACAAAAGCTCTAGAGAGTAAAGTGTGTCCAATCAGTGAACAGCTACTTCACTGGGATTCCCAATAGGACAGATGTGAACGGGTGAACAATTGTTAAGCTTGTAATGATCTGTCAATGGGAACGTTACAACAAAGAAGCAGAGTTTTGTTTTTTTTTTTTTAAAAAAGAATACGATATCTAAGAAATGTGAGACAATTGGGGAAGACATGAAGGTATAATGAGAAATCCAAGAGAGAAGAAAACAACACTGCTGTCAGGAACAATAATCTCCTAAATTCCATGTACCTATTGAAAAGAATGTATGGATTCACTGTGTTTTGTTCATTCATTCATAGGTCGTTGGACAACTGGGTTGTTCCTGCTTTCAGAGGAGCTCTTTTAAATATTCATGCATGTTTTTATGTGACTGTACACTCTCCAACCTCTTGTGTGCATACCTAAGAGTGGAACTGCCTGGTCGTTGGTTAACTGCATGTTTAACTGTGTAAGCATCTGCCCAGTGGCTTCCCATGGCCCTTTATTTCACATTCCTGCCAGCAGAGAATGGACATTCCAGCTTGCACAATTGTTTGTCCCTTAGATGGTACTCTAAGCAGATGTGATGGGAAACCTCACTGTAAGTTTGATGGACCTTTCTCTGGTAATCTTGTCATGGTATAGTTTTATAGGGCTTGTGGGGACCTTTATATCATTTGGAAGAAGTGTCTATTTAAATCATTTGCCCAGCTTTAAACCAGATAATTTCTCTTTAATTTTTAGATGAAGAAGTTCCTTAGATAGTCTGGATAGTAGGTCCTTATGAAATAAATACATGGCAAATTTTTCTCTCATTCTGTGGGTAGTCTTTTATAATTCATTTTTAAAATGTGCTTCTAGGAGAAAAGGACAGGAGAGAGAGGCATTTGAATCATGCAAATTTAATTTAATGTTTATAGTGATTTCGAAAGAGGAGAACAAGGTAGGTAGCAAAAGAAAATATTTGAGCAACTCCAATGTTCCTCAAGCTTTACATGTAATTACTTTTCCTGGTCCTCCAAAATTTCTGCAAAGTTCCTTTTTTTAATCTTTACTTCAGACTTGTAAGTTGGACGCTTCATCCACTGTAAATCCACTGAGTTCTTAAAGTGCAAAATAAGGATTGGGTTGACTATATCTGGCTATGAGGCTTGCCAGTTCTAGTCTATCAAATTTCCTTCCACATTTTTTAAACATTCCTAAAGTTGGTCAGGGTAAAATTATTCCAGTGAGCACTAGTTGCCTTTAATGGGCAGATTCTGTGCGGTGCTTCACCTTCCCAGAAGAGCCACTGTGCCCTGATTCGCATGCATCCATCGGCTTGGCATTCAGCATCCCCTAGAGATAATGTAACACAGCCGCACACTGCTGTTCCTGGTAGACTTTGCCTCATTTGCATTTTACATTCCTATGAGATGCAAAAGAGAAGTATTTGTTGATGAAAATTGTCTCTTGGGAACATTGCGATAAATATGTATCTGGATCAAGGATTCTCAGGATGCAACATTTGTACTGCTCTACCATCTTATGAGATTCAAAGACGAGATAAAATGCAAATTTAGGTCTGTGCAACTATACAAGTCCAAAAATGCTTCTACTATGCCTGAATTCGAGCACAAAATTGAGTAATATTCTGTAGTTTAATAATTTTGTCTATTTTCCATGTAATCAAAACTACTAGTGGAAAATGAGCGAGGACAATTGTGTTAAATACTGCTCGATGTGGGAATTATGTTGATCTCTAACCAACTAATAGATTAGATTGATAGAAGGCGAAAGAGTGCACAGGCAAGAGTTCAAAGCCACTTCCCATTCAATTTAAACACTGTCAGCATCATCTACTATAAAACATTTTGCATGTATCTTTTGCATGTCTATAGGTCCAGATTTTAGAAATTAGTTTGTCTTCCCACCATGTGGGTTCTGGAGATCTAGCTGAGGTCATACAGCCAGACATGGTGCTGCAGAAGGAACCGTGAGTTCTACATTTTGATCCGAAGGCATCAAGGAGGAGACTGTGAGATTGGCGGTAGCTTGGACGAATATAAGGCCTCAAAGCCTGTCTCCCACACTTCATGGCTCGTACCCCCACCTACTGAGCCATCCTGCCAGCCCCCAAGACTGTTATGAACATAACATTCTGACATTTAATTTCTAAAATTACATGAATATATTTTACTGACTTTTTTTTCAGCACCAAAAACATATTTAGGTTGTGTAGACGCCTAAGCTGTCTATAACAGTGGAATCTTTGCTCTTTAGGAACAGTTGTGGCTCGAGAGACAGGACAGGAGGTCCTGACTATGTGCTAATGTGTCTAGGCCTTGGTACCCTCATTTGCAAAATGAAGAAATTATATGAAGTGATGTCTAAGATCAGTATTAGCTTTATGATGCCAGGAGTGAGCTACCAGAAAGGAGAGACCAGCCCAAGAACTGTTTGTAGGCGAATGCTCTACCTACCAATCCTGGAATGAGGAGTGATCTGGTAGAGGAAAGACAGAATCCTGTGCTGTCTGCAAGGGTGGGGGCTGAAGAGAAATTGTGACAAACTGACACAAGCTTGGCTGGAGGATCTGAGGAAAGCAAGGCAGGGAGGAGCTGCTGTGTGGAGCAGCTCCTTTGGAAAACAGTTTTCAAAATGTACAATGAACTTCAAGTACGGAAGACATTTTGTAATTTGAAAACAGAATGAGTCATTCAGAAATGTATGTAGACATGTTGAAGAGGGGAATGAAAATTGGCCAAAGCAAGAGACTTGATGAGCAAGGTAAAATTCAGATTTAACCAGGACCATAAAAAACTGGCTCACAGAGGCCACGAGGCTGTGATAAAACGAAGGAAACAAAACAATTAAAAAGGGGGGAGGGTGTGATTAAAAAAAAAAAGGTAAAAGAGTTAAGAAAGGAAAAGAAATAGTAGGGCTTAAAAGGGAAAATGTAATCTGTCTTTCCTTTAAAAGATTTAAAATTAAGAAATAATTAGATGCTATTAAAACAAATGACAAGCAAAATAACAACAATGGTGTCTTAGAGTTTTACTGCTATGGAGCGACACCATGACCAAGGCAAGTCTTATAAAGCATTTAACTGGACTGGCTTACAGTTTCAGAGGTTTAGTTGATTATCATCACGGTGGGAAGCATTCAGGCAGACATGGTGCTGGAGGAAGGACAGAGAGTTCTACATCTTGATCAGCAGGTAGCAATGGGGAGACTGTAAGGCTGGGATAGCTTGAGCATCTGAAAAACCTTAAAGCCCGCCCCCACAATAGCATGCTAACAAGACCACACCTACTCCAACACATCCTAATCGTGCTATTCCCCCATCAAAAACACGAGTCTATGGGAGCGATATCTATTTAATCACCATAAGTGGTAAAACAACCTCGTTCTGGTTAGAGGAAAAGAGACTGTGACTTATTCATCAAGGAAATAGCAATCAAGTTCCTTCATAGAAAGGATTAGTGGCCATCAGGAGAGCAGTTAGCACAACATAAGACAGAAAGCACACAGTGTGATTGTTTCGTAGTTGAGATACCCTAGTTCAAAGAAATAACATAATACCCCCAAAGTTGGGTTAACATTTCATGAGGTGGAAGTGGGATCTCACCTCTTATCTGGTAACTCACAGGCTCATCTCCTTAATGCTTGAACTATTACAATCTCCACCAGAAACCAACAGCAGGTTTAGAAAGTGCACAAATGGCTATAAGCTTGATCACATCTGAGCTATCATTTAATTAAGGTATTGAACATTGATCTAAAGTTATCATAGTTAGCTCATATATTATGCTAAATATAAATGCAACATAATTTTGTCAGTAAAAATCCCGGAGCCGCCTTCTAGGATATTACGTTTCTTGTTGAGATGTTTCTATTTTTAGCAGTAATTCTTTAACTTAGTCTTTAAGAATTTCATATATGTATACAATGTATTATTATCCTAACCACTCCCTATTTCTTCATAGAAAAATATGTGTGAATATAATTAATGTATTGAAACATGAAAGATTATTTCCTAAAAAAGAAACATATTTACCTTAGACGGTAAATAACCACAACATTCTAAATATTTCAACTTTCCCTAATCTTCAAATGTCAGTCCAATGAAAAACAACAATAACAACAACAACAGCAACCACCACCACCAACACCACCACCAACAACAACAACAACAACAACAACAACAAACACCACCACCACCACCAACAACAACAACAACAAACACACCACCACCACAACAACAACAACAACACCACCACCAACACAACACAAAACACCACCACCACCACCACCAACAACAACAACAACAACAACCAACACAGGATAAGAATAAAATTTGAAAGTATATTACAAGGTAGCATACAACTCAGAATCTTTACTGAAATATTTTCTCTATTGAACAAATCATGGTCTTGGTACTTAAAAACAGATAAAAGGAACTTTAGTTGTTTCCTAGTTTCCACTTTTATGCCTTTGAAGACATTCTAGTTCTTTCACATGCTGTAGTTTGGACATAATGTTCCCTTTGCAGATAGCTTTGCTGGGCCCTCCAGCAGCTTAACAGCATTCTTGGCTGGAGCTTAGGTGGGGGAGAAATTGAGAACTCGTGTCCAATCTTTATGAAGCAAAACATGCTCTTCCCACCATCAGTTGATCAGAACAGCTGAAGGTTGGGGTTCGGCAAAATGTAGTGTAAGTTCCTTGTCATCAACCTGATACTAAATGGACTGAGAAGCTGCTGCTACAGCCTGTCAGAGATGCAGGCTATTAGAGAGTGCTACTGGTACTGCTGAGGGACAGACATGCAGAAATATATCACTTTGCAGGCAGGACACGTACGTGTGTCCCTCAGTATGTGTCCATAGTGTGCTGGGAGGCATTTAGGACCAATTGAATATTCTTGAAAGTGGTCATAAGAGGTCTGGATCAAGCCTTGATAAGTTAAAGTTCCTAGGGAAGATTCAAGAGAATTCTAATTTAGTTAGATCTAGAATAAGCTTTGAAACTAGGAGCGTTTTATTGTTATTCTTTTTCTTTGTCTACGATATATATATATATATATATAATGAATGCACTCAAAATAAAAGCATCCATCCATCCATCCATCCATTCATTCACTTATTCACCTAGTGATGAAGTCCACAGCTTTGTGCACGCTAGACAAGGATTTTAATCACTGAGCTCAACCCTCAGTCTCAAAAGTTATTTTTAAACACTTAAGAAGAATGAGAAATAATTTAACTGATAGAGGAACTAACATTAATCAAATATAACTGTAAACAGAATGTTGGATGATGTTCATCGTTTCAAAAAATAATTAGCACATCCAAATTCAGGCTTCTTTTCAATTATGTTGGTTATAAGCCTAGTCATCTGTGGAATGGTTGTTCTTGAGTATGGCTGTTGGCTCGTGCACAACATTTTGGTCAGAGCTGGAGGGTCAAGCTTGTTAGCTACTTAGATTGACTTGAAGACGGTGTCCATTATGCCCATCACCTATGTACATCAGGCACTTGAAAGTGACATTTATATGTAATATCCACATACACTTTGAGTTACGGGAAGAATGAATTCCTTCCTACACAGACAACTGGCTCTGGATTTAGACACTGGGTTATTAGGAAAAAGGGTCTTTCTCTTGACCTGTGTGGAGGCTGCTAGTGGTATTTGTTGCCAGTCTGCACCTATCTCTTCTATGGGTTTTTCAGTCCCTTCTGTTGCTTGCTAAACAAGAGCGAAGTAAACTGGGAAACCAAGAAGAGCACAGAGACTGTCGGTGAGCCCTACTCTAGGACATCTATGGCACACTTGACCCTGGAGAAATAACCCTCCCCCCAGTCATTTATGTCATTTGACCAATGGCCATAAAGAGAATAAGTTGCAACAAATACCACTAGCAGCCTCCACACAGGTCAAGAGAAAGACCCTTTTTCCTAATAACCCAGTGTCTAAATCCAGAGCCAGTTGTCTGTGTAGGAAGGAATTCATTCTTCCCGTAACTCAAAGTGTATGTGGATATTACATATAAATGTCACTTTCAAGTGCCTGATGTACATAGGTGATGAGGGTAAGAAAGGTGGTTTCCAGTCTTCCTGCGCACGTGATTCGATCCCTTCAAATTTGCCCTCGTGTCTTATGTTAACTAAATTCATCTAACCTTGTTCCCCAACTTCTAACTAACATGATATCAAGTTTAAAACTCTGAGGCTGGAGATACGGGCTCCATATCTTCCAGAGGACCTGAGTTCATTTCCCAGAACCTGTAATTCCATCTCAAGGCAGGTCCACTGTTTCTCTTGTCTCCTGGGGAACCTGTATTCACCTGGTAACACACATAGAGACACAGACACAGACACAGACACAGACAGAAACACACACCCACACACACACACACACACACTAAAAATAACAAAACAGATCATAATTAAAATAAGAAATTATATTTAAATTTTTACCATAAAATGTCTTGTATTTAAATATTGTTTACTGTTTCATAAACATTCCTATATTTAGACACTTTCAATATATCTTCCCAATATTAGCTTCCAATTTATACTTAGTAAACTAAGATTATAGAAGAGAAATGGAATGAGCTTTATTATTTAATGAGTCTTTAAAACCCACTAAGCATATGTTATCCATTCCATTTTGTAATTGAGGACACTGAAAATTTAAGAAGTATATGCAAAGTTATCAGTAAATTGATGCTGGATCTGGAAATTAAAATTAACTTCTTGGCTCTGGGTCATGCATAAATTATGACTGGAACTACATATAAATATCCATGTCTGGCCCATATTTTAAACAAATTTGGGACTAAACAACTTTATGTGATTATTGAAAGGTTTCAAAATGTGTTTGCTTAAGAACCACTGTTTCCCAATCTGATTCTTTGGGGAAAGGAGCAGGGTTTCTAGGTCTGGTGCTTTGAATAAAAGTACCTCCCCACCTCCCAACCACCACAGTAGCCTCATATATTTGAATTCTTACTCATCAGGGAATGGCATTACTTGAGAAGAATTAAAAGTTGTGGCCTTTGTAAGAGGAGGCTTGATGCCCCAGTGTAGGGGAATGCTTGGGCAGTAAGGCAGAAATGGTGGGTGGGGCAGTGCGGTGGGTGGGGCAGCACCCTCATAGAAGCAGAGGGGATGGGGATGGGATAAGGGGTTTGCAGAGAGGAAGCCAGGAAGAGGGATAACATTTGGAATGTAAATAAATAAAATAACCAAATTTAAAAAGAGTAGGTGTGGGCTTTCTTTGGGAAAGTATTTCACCGAAAGAGAGGGCTTTGAGGTTTCAACAGCCCAAGCCAGGCCGCGTCTTTCTGCTGCCTGCAGCTCCAAATGTAGAGCTCTCAGCTACCATAGCACCATGTCTGCCTGTGGACCGCCATGCTTCCCGCCATGATGATAATGGGCGAAAACTCTGGAACTGAAAGCAAGCCACAGTAAAATGCTTTCTCTTCTAAGAGTTGCCTGGGTTATATATAGTGTCTCTTCACAGCAAGAGCATATTGACACCAGGCTAAGAATGATCTTGAACTTCAGATTCTCCTGGCTTTTCCTTCCCAATTCTAAGATCATAGGTATGCTCGACCACATTCTCTTTATGCAGTGTCAGGCTTCATGCAGGCTGAGTGTTGTGGTTTAAATCTGTAAAACAAACCCCCACAAATTTATGCCTTTGGAAACGTGGTTTCCAGTTGGGGGAGTTGGTGTGGAAGGTTGTGGACTTTTGGGTTATAGAGCCTTGCTGGAAGAAGTGAGTCACTAGGCATGGGCCCTGGAGGTTCTATATCTTAGCTTTCATTTCTTTCTACTCTGTAGGCAGGAAGTCTACAGAATCAATGGCATGCTTTATCTGTTATCATGGGTTATATCCCTGCCTAAACTGTATTCTAACTTCTTCTAACTGTAATCCAACTGTACATCCTTCTTCTCGTTGGGCGTTTGGTTATAATAATGAGGAAATAACTGATTAACTAGGCAAGCAGTCTACTAACTGAGCTGTAGTGCCACACCTCACCTTCTAATTCTTTATGACAAATTAGCTTCTCAAACTGGAGAATTATCAAGACACACTTATCACATTTTAACAGAACAACATGGCTTATTTACATTTAAAAAGTCTATGCAGAATCTGATCATCAACTTTATCCTTAATAATTATGAAGCTGAGGAGAATAGCGCTAGATTTTGTTATCTTGTAATACTTTCAATATTCTATATAGCATACTCACTTAAAACAATGTAAGCAATCTAAACCACAGAGACCCTAGATAATATTTGTGCAGAAATAGAAAAAAAAAAAGAAAAACCCACTTGTGACCACTACAGAGGCAGAGTCCAAAAGCAGATGCATGTTTCCAGTGAGTATATCTGAACCTACAAAACAAAAGATTTAAAATATCACATTTCTGTCATTATTATTATTGACATATTATGGAAAATGAGTAAGATGCAATCTTTAAATAAAAGTACCTATGTGAAAACATGGAGACAGAAAGAAAAATAAAAAGAAATAAACTACATCCTTAGATTATAAAGGTTTCAGGTAGGCTATAAATTTAACATAAAAGACAAAGTAGTAAAAATTTTTGTAGACACTGTTGGATCTTATATTCAGGAACTTGGGGTTAGGAGAGGACTTCTTTATTATATGTAAAATAACGTTTCATTGCTGTAAAACTGCTTCCAGTTTAGCGACGGTGGTGCATGCCTTTAATCCCAGCACTTGGGAGGCAGAGGGAAGCAGATCTCTGTGAGTTCAAGGCCAGCCTGGTCTACAGAGTAAGTTTCAGGAGAGCCAGAGCTACACAGAGAAACCTAGTTTCAAAAACCAAAAATACAAACAAATAAACAAAAAAAGTGCTTCCAGTTTATGATGGTTAGTCACTATGGAGACAGAGCTCTGGGAATGTCTGTTTCTAGACTAGATCAGCTTGGTGGGGAGACACTCCCTGCAGGCAGACAAATCATTCTATGGCTGGAGTTTGAAAAGGAGCCAAGGGGCTGAGTTTCAACATTCTGACACCAGGGTCTCTACCTCCTGACAGAAGATGAGTGTGACTAACTGATCCAAGGTCCTGCAGCCATGATTTCCCTCTCACCCTCGAACTGTGAACCAAAATAATCCCTTCCTGTCTTCTTTGGTCCTTTGTCACAGTAACAAGACAAGTAGCTAATGTGCACATTTAAAACACAAAATGGTAAATGTGAACACATTGTGAATAACTGCAGTAAGGGCTCGTTTATCCAAAGACATCAAGGTACAGTGAGCATGCAAGGCCCAGACCTGGGGGACAGGTTTTAAAACTACATGCCAGTGCAGTAGGAAAGAGATTATTCAAATACTAGCACAAGAAAGGAAGGAACCCTAGAACCAAAGTGGGTGGAAATATTTGAGCTAGAACTCTGCAAAAAAAATGAAAAGGAACTCAAAAACTCAAACCATTTCTATGTATGTGAAACAAACCACAAGCAGACTGAAAACCATTACAGATCTGTAAGGCATGGGCAAGTTGAGAACAGTGTGCATTGAACACACAGCTAGGAGTGTCAGTTGCCTAAGCCATTTGGGAGAGCAGTTTGGAATCAGCTGGAGAGGCTGAAGACGTGCACATCTTGTCATCCCACAATTTAAACCCCAAAATAGAACTCATTGAGCTCGTGCATGTGGACCAGAATGTATTATGTAGAAGAGAATGTCTGTGGCCTTGTTACTCCTAATTATCCCAAACTAAAAATGCTGCAGATAGCCAGAGATAGTAAAAGGGATAAATAATTTATGACATTTCGTACATTGAAACAGTTAATGGCCATAAAACCAAATAAATCCTGGCTTTACTCCAAAATCTTCCACAGATGCCATTAAGCAAAAATAAGTCAGGACATATAGTGATATTCTACAGGATTCTACTCATAAATTTCTCTCTCTCTCTCTCTCTCTCTCTCTCTCTCTCTCCTCTCTCTCTCTCTCTCTCTCTCTCACACACACACACACACACACACACACACACACACACACACACACACACACACACACACACACAAGGATGTGAACAGATCTAGGAGACTATGTAGAAAGTAACCATTGTGAAATCAAGGCTTTTCCTGAAGCAAGAAATAAAGGGACATTTGGAGTGAAGGACAGTGGGAGAGACTCTGCCCATGGTATAGCAATGTTATTAGGTGTTCTTTCATAAGAGTTTGCTATAATTTTCATTGACTGCTGCACACTTTTTTGTTTGCATCTTTATAGCTCATGCTATTGAAAAGCTTACTTAAGCAGAAAATCTCCCCTGAAGTTTGTATTACTACTAAATTAGACCATACCAGGAATCTGAGGTAATTGAAAAAGATGGCATCTGAGTTTGATTTCCTGATGTGTGTTTGTGTAGGTGGGGAGTGGGCGTATGCATATGTGCAGGTTAGCATGTGTACATGAGTTTGTGTGTATATGTACACATATATGTGTGCATGTGTATATGCAAACGTGTGTGTGTGTATATATATATATACATATATATATATATATCTGTGTGGATGTATAGAAGTGTATATGTGAGTGCACACACATATGTGTATGTTTAGGACCCATGTTTTTCCTGTAGTCATAAGGTAAGGAGTTGTTAGCAAAATGAACCATTTCATACAACAACCTCTAGAAATGGGAGGGTGGCAAGAACAGCTGTTGGAATAACAATAGAGACCGTGCAGACTAGGCATGGCAATCAGAGTTTTAATTAAGCAGCATGTTTATTTTAGTATGAATTACCTCCTACCACTTCCTGTGTTGGGTGCCTGTTATTATTTCTGTGGACAGCACATCTCCCTTTCCTAGACCTTGCCCCTTTGCAGGGAAGCTCTGTTACTTAGCTCTGGCTGGTTCTCATGAGTCTTTTCGAAAGAAGAAGCTGATTCAAGGATTAAACCGAAGGACTGATATTAAAATATAAAAAAGAAATTAAATTACAGGCAGCATGGCAACAGTTTCGGTCATAAAGCCTGGAGCACATTATGTCAGAACTAAAACATATTTGCACACCAAATGAGAGCATTATCACTGAGCACACAGAAAATAAAGCTGTCCTAACAATGGAACTAGAAAACCAGTCTCTCATCCCATCTGAACTCGAAATCACTCACCTTTCACCATCCAGGAAAGAGAAAAACAATAACAAACAGGCGTTCTTCCCAACACTTCCACTTGTCTTTCTCTCCCAGGAGAGTTAAGTGCTGTTTTGGGGTCATGGGTCACCAAATAGAACACTAACTTTGCAGGAAGGAGAGAGGCCTAGGGTCTCTTCAGATGCATGTAGCAGCAGCTCGAGTTCTTTCGTCCACTGACAGCTGTCAAATCTCTTACATGTCCTCTCTCCCTTACTCTTCATGATTTTCTACAAAATGAACTCTGGTTTTTCTTCCTTTCTTTCCATCTGGGAAGAAACTGATATATTGAAGCTCCCAGTGCTTGTGCCAGGCGTAGTGATGCATGCCTTTAATTCCAGCAGATTGGGAGGCAGGGGCAGGAAGCAGATCTCTATGAGTTCAAGGCCAGCCAGGTCTACATAGTGAGACCCTGACTCTAAAAAAAAAAAAAAGGAAGGAAGGATAGAAAGAAGGAAGAAGAAATGAAGAGCGAGGAAAGAGAAGGGAAGGGAGGAAGAAAGAACTAGTGTTTTGTACAAGGTAATCTCATGCCTGAGGAAGAATGGGAATTCAACCCCAAGAGCCAGAACCCACAGGACACATCAAAACTGCTTGAATTTATAGCTAGATAAAACCACCCAGGGCTCCCTTAAAATGTCCTGGCAGTTCTGGAAATGAGTTAACTTCTCTGCTTTGAGGATAAGAGCTAGAATAATTCTTAAACAGCACCCTCAAAAGCCTGAAGAAACCACAGAAGATTTTAGAAGCACATAATCTATTCTTAGGTACCTTACCACAGGGAGTCTTATATAGGTTTTAAAAAGATCAGGAAATATTTCTGCAGTACTGTACAAGGGGAAGAAATTTCTGCGATATGGCCACCTAAAACATCAGTCCTCTCTGTTTGCGATGTCTGTGTCAGCTGTGACACTCTAAGTTACGCTTTCGTGTTACAGCTCTCCTCCCCTACACACAGGTTTGCAAGGCACACTTTTCAGTTAAACTCTAACTCCAAACTATAAAATAGTGGAATTAGATGTGCTAGATAATTCATAAATTTTATATTGCATGGCACTTGACACCAAACACCAACACTATTGCTGATGCCAAGAAGTGATTGCTAACAGGAACCTGGTATGGCTAGCCTTTAAGAGGCTTTGCCAGAACCTGACCAATACAGATGTATATACTCACAGCCAACCATTGGATTGAGCATGAGGACCCCAATGGAAATGTTAAAGGAACTGAAGGGGTTTACAACTTCATAGGAAGAATGACAATATCAACTAACCAGACACCCAAGAGCTCCCAGGGACTAAACCACCAAGCAAAGAGTACACATGGAGGGACCCATGGCTCCAGCTGCATGTGTAGCAAAGGATGGCCTTATCTGGCATCACTGGGAGGAGAGGCCCTTGGTCCTGTGGAGGCTTGATGCCCCAGTTTAGGGGGATGCTAGAGGGGGTGAACTGGGAGTGGATGGGTGGGTATTGGGGGGTAACACCCTCTTAGAGTCAAAGGGGAGGGGAGATAGGAAGGGGAGTTTGTGGAGGAGAAGGAGACAACATTTGAAATGTAAATAAAACAGTCAATAAAAATAAATAAATGACTAGCATGATGAAATCTCATGCTGTCCCCAATTGTGTCCCACTGGGATCTGAAGCATCTGTTTGTCTCTTATGTTCACAGTGCACATGCTACCTGCATGTTAGTCATTTAGCAACCATCTACTTAGGTCCCAAGATCAACTATCACTGACTCACAGAGCTTCGTACAAATCTTATCAAGTACTATTTGAGAATGGCCCCAGAGTTCAAGAGTAGTAATGCAGACACTCATAATGTAGCAAGTGACATCCTCAAGTGCTTTTCATAAGTAGGAAGGTAAAAGGTGTTCACTTATAGGAGACAAATGTAGGCCGAGGTCACTAGAAAAAAAACGTTTCTATTCAGGAAACAATAGAAGAAAAAGAAATTCATGGTATTTGGCTGTCACATATCTCAAAGCATATATGTACAGTGGGTGTTAAAATGGAAGAAGTGTGGATTTTCTGCAAGCATGTATAAAGCATACGTTGTGCCAGACATGGTGGATCCACCGTTCACCCCAGCATCTAGAGGAAGAGGCAAGAAGATCTGTAAGTTGGGCTCCAGCCTAGGGTACATAGCAAGACCCAAGACAGGCAGAACTGCATAGATAGGCCCTGTTTGGAACAGCAAACCAACTAACAGACAATGCACAGCATAGAGCTATGGCTCGGTGCTATTTTTAGATAGGAGGTTTTCAGCACCTACCGGGGCATTTAGGACTTCTCCTAGTGAGATGTGAGGAAGGGAGTGTTTCTGGGATGGGAGAGCCATTTCCATGTTAGTGTGCAAAACACAGGAGCTAGCTCTAGGATCTTGTCTCATAAACTTCAAGAATTAGATTCGCAGAGAGATGACTTTAAAAGAGGAATTGTATTACTGTAGAAAGAAAAGAAAGAGTAAAAGATCTAGTGAAGAAATCAGAACCCCAGGAAGTAAGCAAAGCGCCAAGGGAAGGGAAAGATGCACTGAGGTCCAGCGTCTATTGTTAGCATTCCTTCTATCTCCACCCACAGTTACCTGGCGATAGGCAGACAGGCCGGGCTTGCTATAAAAGGGGCTTTTTGCTCTCTCTGTGCCTCTCTCTCTCTCTCTCTCTCTCTCTCTCTCTCTCTCTCTCTCTCTCTCTCTGCCTCTACTCCCTTCTCAACTTCCCTTCCCATGTTGTAAATAAACTCTATTCTATACTATACCTCAGGGGGAAGGGTTGCCTCAGAATGGGCCTGCAGAGGGACCCCTCCTACCTCACCATACCACTCTCCCCAAAACATAGCCTGGATCCCTTTTTATAAAACTCAACAGCTAGAATCTTTTGTTATAGGCTTTATGAGAGGAACCATAAGTACTAGGCTAATTTCTATGTAATTGGTTGATTCTTTGACTGTGTCAGCCGTTCAGCCAAATGGGAAGACCCACACAATAAATATTCCCCATCCCTAACTAGGAAGATGATTATACACCATTCACACATTCTCTATCCAGCTAAGCTACTTGATAACTCCCTTTGCCCAACTCTAAATTATGCTTTGCAGGCCGCTGACCCTAACTATGTGCTAGCTATTTGCCCGCAGCCTTGCAGGTATCTTGTTGGTTGTTGATTGAACTAGGCTCTCATTGCTCTGACATGTATGTGTCCAGCCTGCAGCTTTACCATGGCAAAGAGCTAACTATCATAGCTCCCAAGACACAGATGGAGTCTTTCTTGCTTACCTCATCTCTAGCTGCTCATGAGGTAGTTTAGGGTAGTCTCCCTTATGTAATATGTGGAAGCTTCTAAAAGCTCCCACAAGCTGCACATCTCCTACATCCTTTCCACAACTGAGTGTGCTGTCATTAGCTGCACTAGAAATAACAATGTATGAAAAAGCAACAATGTTTTGCATATGTTCCTCAAGGAAAACAGTCTCTCAGGGAACCAAGTGCCCTACCACCAATAGTCAGAGCCCTCGCCTTTCTTGTGATTTGGTCAGTTTGCGTAGGTCATCGTCTGTTCCCTAGTGCTCTCTATCTTGCTGCTCTCGACCTAACCCTCTTCATAACTGTAATGTCTCTTCTCCTCACTCCCATAAAGACAGGAATGAATTTACTCATCCCCAAATAAGGCACCAATGGCCAACCTAAAATATAATCCTGACCAACCAAAATCTAATTTGGTGGATTGTCTTAGTTAGGGTTTCTACTGCTGTGAAGAGACACCATGTCCATGGCAACTCTTATGAAGAAAAACATTTAATTGGCTAGCTTACAAATTCAGAGGTTTAGTCCATTAATGTCATAGCGGGAAGCATGAGAGCATACAGGCAGACATGGTGCTTTAAGCAGATCAGTAGGCAACAGGAAGAGAGAAAGGTCGGGGGTTGAGGGGTGTCGGGGAAGAGGGGAGGAGGTGGGGACTGGATCTGGCTTGAGCAGCTGAAACTCAAAGCCCTCCTCCAGTGATATGCTTCGTCTCACAAGATCACACATGCTCCAACAAGGCCACACTTCCTAATAGTGCTGAAGGGACTCTGGTAAGCTTGAACACGGAGAATACAGCTCCTTCTTCCCATTCCCTCTGCCTTGCTAAAAAAAAAAAAAGTTAGATTACATTTGTAAAGCTACCCATCAGGTCTATTCCTTTATTTGGCTGCTTCCTCCTCTTGAGTTTGATTGTCAAGGTCCAGCTCTCAAAGTATTGAAGTCCACCAATCAAAACCCCCATTTGGC
This sequence comes from Rattus rattus, assembly GCF_011064425.1. Classification (NCBI taxonomy): domain Eukaryota; kingdom Metazoa; phylum Chordata; class Mammalia; order Rodentia; family Muridae; genus Rattus; species Rattus rattus. The sequence continues at coordinate 22,564,186 of NC_046166.1, read as the reverse complement.
TCACCTAATTAACAACGCCCAATCAAAATAACCGCTGCATGATAGCCATCCTCACACAGACCTCCCTTTAAAATTCCAGCTGCGGGGACTTGAGCTGCTGCTTTTCTGCCTGAGTCAGAAGGCAGCCACTCACTCTTCTCCCCTGCTTAATAAAGGGTCCTCTTTGAAAACAGGTGTTTGAATGCGGTTTGTGCCTAATCCAGGTTTGAAAGGGAACCCCTGCTATGCAGGGCTCTCCAAACAAGTGCCACTTCCTGGGAGCCCAAGGGGACCATTTTTATTCAAACCACCACAGGAACCAGTGAGTTTCTTGGGGTTAGTTACAGAAGTCTGGGTGGAGGTTACCTAAAGGACTGCATCCCTCAATGGCTTGAGGGGGCATCGTGATTCCTCTAAATTTAGTTGCTTCTGAAGCTTAACATTTTTGTTTACTTTCTGAGCCTTGTAAATTTCATTTGCTTACTGAATATTTCGGGAGTGGTGGGGGTGGCGTTCATCCAGATCGAAGTCACTTCTCTTCCCTTTCCAACCCCTCTCCTTCCCTCCCCTCTCCTCTCCTTCCCTCCCCCCTCACAGAGCGCCACTCCCACCCCCACCCCCTTCTATTCTGAGAAAGAGAGTCCCCCACTGGGAATCACCTTACCCTTGTGTTTAGTTTCAGATCCTGGACCAGGGACTGGGGTACGTATTTTATATACCCAAACAGACCTAGCTTCAAGTTCTTCCGGTATCCCTCAGTCCCTACCTGGCATACCCTGCCTCCAACCCTGAACTTTCCAACCCAGGGACTGGCTTTCCGTTCTCCTAGAGGTTCCTCCTTATGTAATCCAGACATTTTGGTCTCTCTTTCTCTCTCACCCTCTCTCTGTTCACAGGCTCCTTTCTCTCTTTTTCTTTCCCTCTAGGTTTCCCCAATGGAGACTTCCCTGGCCTTGGTCCTTGGGGCCAGTGAATTCACAATAAACTGCCTTTAATATATTCGAATCTGGCTTAAATTGGCTGATTTCACCAACAGCGATATAGAAATAACCTACCACATGGTACATCAATTCTCTCTTCTACTAGGTGCATCCTCTCCCACTGAAGCCAAACAAGGGTGCCTCGTTAAGGGCTCAGGATCCATAGTTAGGCCAGAATCAGGGATAGCCTCCACTCCAGTTGTTTAGGGACTCGCTCGAAGACCAAGCTCCACATCTGCTACATACGGGCGGGGGTACCTAGGTCTAGCCCATGATTGTTCTTTGGTGGGTAGTTCAGACTCTGGAAGCCCCCAAGAGTCCCTGTTAGTTGACTGTGGTCTTCTTTTGGTGTTCCTATTCCTTTCAGGTCCATCTATCCTTCCCCGCCCCGACTCTTCTACAAGACTCCCTGAATTCCGTCCGATGTTTGGCTGTGGCTGTCTGCCTCTGTTTCCTTCAACTGCTCTTTCAGTTAAGCATGAGCCCTGGCGAAGGTCACAGAAAGCCTCCGGGATATGGACTTTGAAGACAGAAACTGTATCTAAAGCCTAGTCCTGCCTCAGCTTTGGTTTGTTTTGTTTTTGTTTGTTTGTTTGTTTGTTTTATTTTGTGTGACACAGTGCAAGTGTGGAAGACACTGGTTCTTAAATAGACTTCCTTCCAAGACGGAATGTTTCACCTCAGAGTGCATAGATACACAACAAGGGTGTCTTGAAAGGTTACCTTCAGATAAATGGGCATGTCTATAAAAACAGTCGTTTGTCTACTTGCCCTAATCAAAAAGCCAGTAAAGGGAATCCAGACTGCATCTGCAGAATGAGGCTAGGAATGTGGCAAGCATGGCAAGTAAATTGCTCTAGAATGAAGGCTTAAACATTAGTGGAATAGGACTAAACCCTTTTTGTGTCTGTTATGTGCTAGTTGCCACAGAGCATGTTTTTATGAATTATCTCATTTATTCCCTTTAAGATATAAGAAAGCCAAAAACGCATCTGCCTGAACTACGAGATCATCATTATAAACTTTGATCTAAGTGCAAATAGCTCTTGCTAATGGTTACACAGGTAGAGACAATGAGGTCAAGTCACGCATGAGATTTATTGGCTCCAGAGTCCCCCTTCTGTAGTGCCTGGGCTGCTTCCTTGAAATTAATAGCATTTACTAGGCTGAGATGCTTCTGTTAATGGAACTCTCAAGCTAACCTTTCATAGGATTTTATGATAACTGCTACTGCATAGGCAAGTAGGCATTAATAGTCCTTGAAATATTTTTAATTTCCTAGACAGGCGATCTATTTTTTTTTTCAGAGTTAGACCCATCAACCTCATTATAACCACCTTCTCAACCACATATGTGGACTTATCCAAATGGATAGGTTTTTTTTTTCTTTCTGGAATATAAAGATGAAATGACTAAATGGTGCAACCAAGTCCCTGCTACCGTACAACAAATATTAAAATATAATAATGGCAGTGCGAGTCAGACAAAAGGCATTGTTTTTCTGAAATAGAGTCCGTACATTTTTAAACTAGCTCTGACCATATTCAAATATATAAGCTCTGTTTATTTGAGAAAACAGAGAACAATGCAAAACAAGGGTCCACTTTGGGAAAGTACGGCTCTCCAGTAACTGTGTTAGAAGGCCTAGAAATATTATCTAGAAACCACACAACTACATCTACCAAAGATCAGCTATTTTTACAAAGCCCGCTTTTCCCACGCAGTAGATTTCTATATTTTTTGGTTCTAATAAAAACTTTAAGAAACATTACCAGGACCATAGGAACATTTTCACACTTTAAGCAAGAGCTTGAGAAAAACATCAAACAATATATTGAAATGGCTTTTTTTTTTCGAAGACACCACTGATTTCTGCTTGGGAAACAATAATTTTTTCCCAAAACTTAGTTACAATAATGTAAAATTTTGAGAACTGTGGGATGATTTTTCTCTACAGTAATAAAAGTCAAAATAAGACCAAAGGGAAATGCTTGTTATTCGTGGTCACCAAGAACTGCTAAAGAAAAGCAGTTCAGAGTTGTTCCGGGGCTAAATTATTCCGGGAAGCATACACACACACACACACACACACACAATTAGCCTGTGAGGATGTTCAGCCACTAAGCCACTGTTTACCAGGAGTTTTTCTTGGTTTTCTGTCTTTCTTTACTTTGTTCTCAAACAGTGCACATATATATATATATATATATATATATATATATATATTAGCTCACAGACAACAACTAGGAAAGAAGAAAATTAAACATTTGTACTATGTACTGGTTATCCTCTTGCTGCCATGATACTTGACAAAAGCAAGGGTGGGAGAAAGAATTTATTTTGGCTCAGTCAGGGCAGAGCCATCACAGTGGGCTAGGATGGTGGCGGGAGTGACAGGCTGTGTAACGTCTGCAATGCCATGCAGAAATGCCAGCTCATGGACTTGTGCTGCCCACATTCAGGGTAGGTCTTCCTGCCTCAATTAGCCTAGGCTAGAATCCCTTTAAGGAAGACCCAAAGTCTTGGCTCTAAGGTGCGTGTAGGTCCTGTCAAGTTGGCCATCCATGTTATCCACCCACACTGGGGGATGTTACAGTGGCCATCACAAAATTGTGTTGACAGAAAGAGTAGACATCTACTGGCCAGCACGTCACAGCCTATTGAAGACTAGGCCACCGTCTATTTCAGAATAGCCGACTGCCTACTTCAGAATCTGAAGATCTGGGATTCTGACGTTTATTTTTATCATTGCTTTTCTCAACCTGCTTCGAGGTCACCCACACTCTCCTAACTTCTCTTTTGTACAGGTAGGATTTACTATCCAGTCTCCAACACCTGCCTGGCTGGAGATGGCACCTCTGGGGATAGCAGCATGTTTCTTCACAAGAAATTTTAAAATGGAGGCGAGAGAAAAGGCCTTCTGTGCTTCTTCTTTGACTCTGGTCGCAGTCCTCCACCGCACCCCACCGCACCTCGCCTCTTTAGGTTCTGATCTATAAAAACCTAAGTTAGCAAAAGGGGTTCTGCCTCCAAACCGCATGTTCCTCCTGCAGCACACACCCTCTACTAGTCTAGGTCTTCAGCAAACGGACAGTGGAATTGCGGTCTGTCGCTACTCGCATCCCGGCAAACATCCGGGCCATAGCAAAGTCAGCCTAGACTGGGGAGAGCACAGGTCAGAGGTACAGTCAGGCCAGACTGTTACAGCTGAAAAGATTGTCTCGTCAGCCAGACTAGTGACAATGCCTCAGTGTATCAGTCACATTCTCTCAAGGAAATGAGGCTGTGTTGTTGGTGAAAACAACCCACAATAAGGAATGCTGGCTTTGACACTGAGTTTGCATGCCTGACTGTACAGAAGAATCGGAGAAATACTCAGTGACAAGAAGACGTCTCTGAAGTCCTCGAATTTATAGCTCGCATTTGTGGGGCTAGAAAACAGACTCAGCAACATAAAGATGGCACGGTGCCAACCAGCATCGATGCCGAAATTGCAGGTCAATCTGCAATTGGAGGTCCTTCTGCAGCGCACTCCATCCCACAACACTATGGGGGGAGCCTTGGATCAGCGCCAGAAACTTGAGCGTGGAAGGGGATCTCAAACCTCACCTTTTCCATTAGGTTCAAGATCAACAAGGATAAGAAAGTAAGCTCAATAGACTTGTGTCATCGGGGCGAGCGGAGAGAGTGCTCAGAGAAAATGAGATCAAAGAACAGCTTAAAGGATTAAAAAAAAAAAAAGATAGGTTTAGACTGAATAAACTTAGAACACCTGTTCCGATATAAATGCGCACTTTTTTTTTTTTAAAGTTTTTTGTTTTTTATGTTTTAATGGCCTTCTGAAGTATTCTTTATTTCATGGCAACTTTACCTATAAAAAGAGTATAAGTTTCTGGCTGTTGGGCAAATTCAGATAAAGCACAGCTACTGCTCAAAATATCTTAAGCAAAGCTAAATATGGCAACAGGAGCATGAAGTAAGCCCATTATTTCAGAACAGCTTCATCTTGTTAAAATTTCAATCCAAAGAGAGAAGTTCTGTCAAGAGCACAGGTGGAAAGGGGGTTTAATTATGAAGACTTGGCAGCATGTTTCTTATGGTTTAAGGCAAGAGCTATCAACACACACACACACACACACACACAGAGTCAGATAGCCAGTTTTGATCCAATAGCTGTAGAAGACATTGAGACAGAGGAGAACTCAATAGATTCATTGAGACTCTATGAATCTATTAAATTCTTTTGTAATTAGCTTACAAAGTAAAAGATTTCCACGTGGGATTCTTTTTTAGAACCGATGAACATTTTTACTTTTATGATCATCAGTGTAGAAGATGCCACTTTGCATGAATACCTAATGCAAAACGTAAAGTGCAGAAATATGTTCAGAGCCACTTAAGAAGTTACTGGAAATTTTGCCGCCTAATCCCATTTCAAAATTCATTTAACATTTTTTAATTAAACTGCGTCAGCAAGTATCAACTTTTTGTGTGTGTTTGGGATACAAATCATAAGCATTCATTTTTTGTTTGTTTGCTTTATTATCTTTAAATCCCAATCACAGCCCCCTCCACCCCCACTACACTCTCCTCTTCTCCTCAGGGGGAACTACCCTTGGGTACCACCCCACCCTAGGCCATCTAGTCCCAGCAGGACTAGGCACATCTCTCCCACTGAGGCCCAACCAGGCAGTCTAGGTAGGGGAAGGGATCTGATGGCACGAAACAGAGTCCCTTGCTCCATTTTGTAGGGTCCCACATGAAGACCAAGCTGCATAATTGCCCCTGATGTGTAAGGTGTCTAGCTTCAGCTCCTGCATGCTCCCTGGTTGGTGGCCCAGGCTCTGTGAGCTCCCACCACACAGGATTTTAATACATATTTCATTTTGCATGATAATCTCCTAAGAATTAACATTCATCTCCTTGCCTCCTCTGCCCACTGCACCTGGTCACATCCAACACTCCTTCTTTCATGTTGCTCTATTGTCTTCACCCATTCCCTTTTCTAGAGTCTTTTTATCTAATCCCTTGATGCCCTTCCTAGTTTCCTGGACTTGGTCTCTGTTTACTATCCCTAGATACAAACGTCAAACAGTTAAGAGCCCAACCCAAAGTGGGTGGTGCCATCCCTGAGCAAGTAGGTCTTGGCAGTATAAGAAAGCTACAACAAGTCAGGTGAAGCAAGCCAGGAAGCAGTATTCTTCTTGGGTCTCGGCTTCAACTCCCACCCTCCAACCTCTTGGCTTTCTAAAGCCTTTTAGTCAAATGGACACTTTATTCTCCAAGTTCCTTTAGATTAGTTTTGGTTTTTGCTTTGTTTTTATCACAGAGACAATGAAGCAAAGTACCATTGCTGTGCCAAGCCAGTGTTCTAGCCCCAAGCTACTTCTCCAACATAAGGAAGTTCAGTATGTGCTCAGGATTTCTGACTCAGGATACTGAAGGGAGACCAGGCTACATAGTAAATTCAAGGCCAGCTCGGGAACTCAGTGAGACCATAGGGGGCTTGGATTACGTCAGTGGTAGAGCACTGGCCTAGTATCATGGTCACTAACCTGCAATCAGATGTTACTATTAGCATGTGGTTAGCCCTTTGCTATGCTATATATTTCTTTATCCTATGCTTAGATGATTAGAAAGCCGAAACAATATTTCCAATATCAGTATCATAGAGATTTATCAAATGCTAGAGATATTGCTCTATTGACTTAAGCCAACATCTATGCCATTTAGATATTTAAAAGCTTCTTCACACCGTAGAAAGGTAGAAAGAGTCTGGAGGAGGTGAGGAATGAGAAGAATATAATCAAATTCCAAAGAATGAATAATCAACCATTTTAAACCCCTTTACACTGAGTTTTATTTTGTCTGATAACTCTAATACTGCTCATTTGCTTAAAAAGTACACAAGTGTTCAGCTACAAAAGACCTTAAATTCTTTGAATTGACACAATATTTTTCCATGATATATATTATAGCTAAAATTGTGTTCTTCAATGAGAAAGCAATATGCCAGTTTGAGAAAACTTCAATTTTATTACATCTGTCAAACATGAGTTATGACATTCATGTCAAACATAGACAAAAGAACGCGTGGGTCCTGAAAGAGACTACAAAATAATTTCTCTTCTACCTTCAACTCTGCCATAGTTTGTTTTGTTTTCCCTGTGGTGGATCTGTGAATTCAACTTTCTGGGTATTAAAGTATCAAGAACAATTTTTGCATTTCCAAAGAATGCATATGTGTTACTTCTCCGAAGCAGTGTTTGTACCCACTGATCAGCAAAATAGGAATTAGGTATAAGTAGTAACTTAACTTCAAGTATCGCCTTGACTGCTTTAGAAAAAGTGATGCTCTTTTTAAATTTTAATAGGCAAATTGGGTTGCTCTGTATAAAATAAAGTATTTAATAAAAAATACCGCTTGTGTCTTTGAGGATGTTAGCTTCTCATGGAATGTTGGAAGTAGAAAGCACCATGAGATCTTGCACTCTGCGCACTGTGCTTCCGGGATGACCCACCTCAGGCCTAGAGAGCCAGAAACTTGCTTCCTAAGCCCAGGTACCACAGAGCAACCTGAGCTCTGTAAGTGCTGTGCTGCTCACTATTTTGTTTGGCTTGAGTTTAAACACCTGTCTCGCTACATGGCAGCCAATGGACTTCGGGCAGCTTCTTTGCTCTCTGTACCTTGCACTTGGCATTTGCAATGTGGCAGTACTAGTAGGGTCCTTGGTGAGCTCTGGCTGCCACTCTTAAGGATACCTTTTGAAACTCTTCATTCTAGCTATTCTGGATTTTGGCTGAGTGACTGTGTACTTCCCATCCTGCTAGTCTAGATTTTGCTAGTCTCTTCTGTTACATCTGAACAATCATTGTCATATGACGTTATTAACCCAAACTGCAATCAGTATGCTTCACCGTAGGTTGGGGAGGACTCTGCTCCTCTCACTGATTCTCCCTTCAGGGTTGGGGTAGACCTGGGGGCTGACACAGGGTAGTTCGCAGCTCTTTTATCTCTTCTTGGTCCCCTCCAAACACTTCCAGTCTTGTTTCTTATCAACCCAAGAGGGAAAAGAAGACAGGCTGCTCTTACCCGTGGGATCCCAGCAGGGCCAGGCCTGGCTGCTGTTCTCCATTCCTGTCTAGACCTGGACTTGCTCTTTCCAGGTTATGAGTTAGCATTCAGGTGAAACCAGAAGATTCATCTTCAAGGCATAACAGTTGTTCTAGGATCCTTTAGTAACTGAAAAGATGTGTGTGTGTGTGTGTGTGTGTGTGTGTGTGTGTGTGTGTGTGTGTGTACACAACAAGTATGTGTTGGTCAAAGGCCAACTCTTGAGAGTTGGTTCTCTCCTGACATTTTGTGACATCTGAGGACTAATTCGGTCTGGAGGCTTGTACATCTACCCACTGACACATCTAGTACAGTCATTACATGATACTGGGTTTCACACAAGCATATAATTTACCGAGAAATGTTTCTTTCCTCTCACCTCTCAGTAACCTCCTCTGTTCCTCAAGGTGGTTCTATATCAACCGTCATGTCTCATACACATACATGCCTTTTTAATATTCCTATGTACAACCTATGATCCACATATGAAAGAAACACAGAGTCGTATTTCCGAGTTCAATTTTCTAAATATGATTAGCTCCAGTTATATCCATTCTGTAGAAAATGACTCAATTTTCTTTTATGGCCAAGAAATACCTCCTGGTTTATACAAAGCACACGTTCTGTACCTGTTGCTGTGCTGACAGACACTGGATCAGTTCCCTAGCTTTCCCGAGTAGGGGTGCAGTAAACACTGATGTTTAATTACCCTGGTTATGTGCTGCTTTAAACTCCTTCCGGTAAATACCCGGGAGTGATACAGCTGGGGCATCATGTAGATCTCGTTCCACAGTGGCTGGACTTTCCCATAGACATGGTAAAGGCTCCCTTTTCTCTGCATCCTCATTAGCACTTGTTATTAATTGTTTTTTGTTTTTTTATAGTTTTTGTTTGTTTGTTTTTGAGGATTGCAGGTTTGGCTTAGTTGAGAAAGAATCTCAACGCAGTTTTAATCTCCATCTCTGATTAATTTTGAATGCCGCTGAGAAGGATCATGTGTTCATTGCCATTTGTACTTTATCCTTTGAGAACTCTGTCTCACTGGTTTATTTATTGTTGGAATTGTTTGCTTCCTCATTTTCAGTGCTTTCATTTCTTTTTGTGTTGTAGATTTGAATCCTACATCATGACCATTCAGCCAGCTTCCTCATAACACACTTGTTACTTCAGCAATGATGAGCTTTTTAACCTCATGGAACTGGGCTCATCAATTCTCTGTAGTATTTTGTGAGCTGTTGGAGTTCTTTTCACAAAGTCCTTGTCCGCGCTGAGGTTGAAGTGTTTTCCCTATGTTCCCTCTAACAGTTTCATAGTTTCTGGTCTTACTGTAAGGTCTTTCATCCATCTGGAGCTGAGTTTCATACAAGAGGATATAGCAGCCAGCTTCATTCTTCTACCTGGAAACCTCGTTTTGTCAATATTATTTGTTGGAGTTTTCTTTTTTCCTATGTGCCTTTTTGATGTCTTTGTAGGGACATATGTGTCCACTGCTGCATGGGTTTGTGTGTGTGTCCTTTATTCCATTTTGATGGCATGTGCTTGTTTTGGGATCAGGTGTATACTGAGGCTTTTTGCTACTACTCATATGACTTGAGGTCAGGTGTGGTACTTATATCTAGCTTTCTTCTTCAGGATTGTTTTTGACCTCCATATGAATTGTAGTATTGGGTTTTTCTATTTCTGTTACACATTTTCAAGAAAAAATTGCCCGTAACTTTTATCAGAAATCCCAAAACAATCTCTAAGTCCAAAACTATATGGATACTTTGTGCTGGCTTTCTTTTACAGGGGATATCTAGAGGTCTTTAACCATTATCTGAGTCTTTATCTTTTCATAGTTTTGCATGTATCCATGTGTGTATTTGTGTATGTATGTTTGTACACATGTGGGCATACACTTGTATATAAATAGTGGCCCAATATTAACATCAAGTTGAGGCTTTGTTTTTGTTTTTGGTATGTTTTCTTCTGCCTTATTCATTGAGCAGGGTTTCTCACTTGAACTGATTCAGTCCTTCTAGCTAGCAGTGTCCTCAGGGATGCTTTGTCTCCGTTTGCTAAGCACTGGAATTGTAGGAAGGCCACAATGCCTGCCCAGTATTTATGTAAGTACTGGCAACACAGACCACAGTCTTCATGCTTTCGTGAGCAGTGTTTTATTTAATGATCCTGTCCCCTCAGCCTCTAGTTCTTCTTGCTTTGTTGAATCAATTGGAAGACTAGATATCTATCCAAATTAGTTTATACCACAACATCAAGTGAACACTGTCCTAATCTACTCCACTTATGTTGATAATTTTTCCATTCAGAGGGGATGAAAAACAATCTCAGTGTTTTTAGAGGATGAATCAAAGCTAAGGACGTGTAGTTGATGGATTGAGCATGCCCTGTGACCCTTTTAAACTAACAGCCACTTAACCTTATTACAATTTTTTGTTCCAGATATCTAACACAAATGACCTCTTATTGGCTATTAAATCCACATTATTTTCCTACTACTCTAAACCATCGAGTCAAAAAATAGATTTGTAAGCAAGAGGAGAAACGCTTCAGTTGTGTTTGCAGAGGCCTGTTATGCTAGGCATGCCACTACAAAGTAGAGTGCTTCCAAAACAACCACAGAACAAACACACAGATTATTTGCATTATGCCAGTTGTCAAGAATTGTTTGTGTCCCCGTAAAGGAGATCTGAAATCAGTAAGGACATTGCCATGATTTTCCTAAAGAACAGGAAACGTGTTTCCTCAGGGACTGAAGACATTTTAGAGATGTAGCTATCAGCTTGCTTCCACAGTACCTGATGTGGTACGCCACTCAGACAATATCTCCTGCAGGGCTGAGGCGCTCATTACTTTTGGCTGCTGCTCTCTGACTGCTCCTAATTTTGCCCTAATAGATAAGAAACAAACCATACCGTACTCACAGTGTGACGAGTCCAGAGGCCAAATGGCCATGCTCACATAGAATCATTTCTGTCCTTTGACACCTCTGTCTGAAAAACGAGGGCTGAGAAATCCTCGCCAAACAGACTCAATCTTCTTTGCTTGGGAGAAAGTCATATAACTATTAAAATTATTCTATAAAATCTGTACATTTGACAGAAGAGGCATAAGATGTCACCAGGTATAAAAATGTGCTCAGAGCTCCTAAAATGAAATCACAACTATTTTAGAGAAATTCACTGATTTTACTGAGACCAGTTAAAATTTTCATTTGTGTCTAGAGGCATGATGTGCTCATATGTATGGGACAAACTATGACCCTTTGACATGTGTATGAAGTGTGTAAGGATCTAGCCAATGTGGCAGATACTTTGGTCTCCTCCAACAGTAATCATTTCTGTGTTGGAAGACTTTGTACACTGAGTTGTTTTGAAACATTAGCTAAGCTACTACACTATGGGAAACCAGAAAACGCTCCTTCTCTCCAGCTGTGCTTGGGTCCTCCCGTCTAATGCTTCTCTCCGTACCTTCTCCCCAGTATACTCTCTCCAAAATCTGGACACCATTACTATTCTCCACTCTATGTGGTCCACAAATGAGCAGGGGGGGATTTTATATCTTGTAGAAAACAATTGACCATCCTCACAGTAGCTTATCAGCCAATTTTTCTTTTCTTTATTTGCAGCACAGAGAACGGTGTATGTAACTGGGCAAGTGAGTACTCTACACTGAGTTAATCGCCAGTCTTATCAATAAACCTCATAGGCTTGTTCCTTAATGTGCCTATTACAGCACTGGCATAATATAAAATAACAGTAAGCAAGGGTATGTTTATAAATGCTTTTATGCTGTGGTCCAAGCATACATCCTCATTTCATTGGTCTGGTAGGCAAAAATAAAATCCCTAGAGTACTAAATAAAATACGAATTCTTCAGAACTATTCAACAAATACTATCTTTGGCATGATATTCTAAATATTTGCTATTTTTAATATCCTTAAATGTAAGCCCAAAGTAACATATAAGAACACATTGGGCAGTCAGTAATGGTGCACACCTTTAATCTCAGCACTGGGGAGGCAAGGGAAGGCAGATGTCTGAGTTTGAGGTCAGCCTGGTCTACAGAATGAGTTCCAGGATACACAGAAAAACCTGTCTTGGGGGAAAGGGGGTAGAAACATTGGTATGAGAAGCAGGGTTTAAAAATTAGAATCACTGCATTGGTTTGCAAAACTCTTAAAAGATTTCTTTCCATTTGACTAGTAACCAAAAAGATGTGGATTTGAGAGCCAAGTTAAACTATTCCTAAATATCTCTAAGTACAGAAATCTTATCTCCTATTTCTGTATCAGTTCAGTCTCAGGGCTATTCAGAAGAATCTATATTTGCTGTGGCCTTTCTCCTTCCATTTATTACACAAATTTCAGGTAGCTTGATTTTTAAAAAGATACATATTTAATGGAGATAGAAACATGTTCTTGCAGAGGACCTGGGATTAGTTCCCAGCAAAGACATGGTGCCTCACAGTCTGAAATTCTAGTGAGGAGACTATCCCCCTTCTCTGGACCTCTTGGGCACTACATGGGCATGGTGCATACATGCAGGCAAAACATGCATTTACATGAAGAAAAACATAAATAAGACATTTTAAAATACGTATTTTAATGTCAGGCTTTCATAAAGCGCTCTTGCAGTCCCTAGAATCCATCAAAATCCTGTGCCTCCCACATCTTCTGCACTCCAGAGCACAAACTCACCAACAATGCCTCAGTTCCACGAACTGTGTTCCCATGGTTTCCTCAGCCTCTACAGGAGAATGATTCTATGAATTCATCTCTGCCCTGCACTTTTAAGCCCTTCTCTCTCTTTTGCACTTCATTTTTGACCCAAGAAATTGGAAGACGGGTTTAAGGCAGAGTTTCTCACTTCCCCACATAAAACACAAACGACTCCTAAGGAATCTAGGTAAGGCTTTGAGAGCAACATTGCTTCAAGAGGCTTCTCACAAATGCTTCTGGATTTCAAAGACCAAATGTCTATCATGAGTTAGTTACCCGGAAACGTGAAGAAGCAGCCCCATCAATTAGTCGATATTTCTATTATTATCTGGTGCAAAGCTCTAAGACTAAGCTGGAGCCGAGTTTTATTCCATTGCCTGTGAGGATGGAACAAAATCCCAAGTTATAGAGATTCAGGTCAGTGTGTGGCCTAGAGTATAACTGGATTAAAAGGAGCCTTTTTTTGTTTATCTCCAACAGATGCCATTTCTAAGTTTAGGTGGCTTACAAAAGATGCTAAGCTAAGATTTAGGTGCCGGGTCTCCATCTGTAAACTGGGCATTATAACATTGTGCCTTAAGTGTAGAATTACACATTAATTCTTGTATGTTATTTTGATATGACATTGCTATAGATTTTCCTCTGTGGAATGGGTTTAATTTTTAATTATGCTGATGGTTATTAGGAGTGAATTTTTTAAACTGGTATGATGGAGAGGAAAGTATGTGAAATTATAAAAAGGTAACCAAAGTTACCATCACGTGTGCAAACATAGAATGGATATTTAAATAACTAAATAAAAGTACGCAAATGAATGTTCATAACACCGCTGGTAGGGCTCGGCTAGGTAAGACTATCATTTCTTGTTTTCTCTTTTAGGTTACAATGCCCTCACAAGAAGTCTGGTGCTATCAAAGCTAGCCTACTTTTTCTTGACCTAGAAAAAGCTATCTAACTTTCAATCAACACAAGATAGCTTAGGAGATTGTGTGTGTGTGTGTGTGTGTGTGTGTGTGTGTGTGTGTGTGTGTGTGTAGGTGCACATGAGAGTGCACAAATGCACATAGAAGTCAAAGGACAACCTTAGATGGTACTTCTCAGGAACTGTCCACTTTGTTGTCATGGCGGGTCCTCTGGGAGCTCACCAGTAGGCGAGGTTGGCTGGCAAAGGGCATAAGGTCCTAAGTTGCGACTCTAATCAGAGGGAGACCATGCCTAGCTTTTACGTTTTTTATTTTTTTCCTCATTGGTTCTGGAGATTGAAAAGAAAGCTCTCTGCCAGCTGAACCATCTTCCTGTCCCTTGTTTGTTTGTTTTGTTTTGTTTTTAATTATCACAGTAACTTGTCTCCGAAAGTGAAGAACCATTCAACAATTCTTCTTTGTCTCTTTTTCAATCTTATCCCAAGTTTTACTATGCCCCGGCCTGAGGGGGTTCAGAGGAGACCTGGGACAGGGAGAAAGAATGGGGGACAGGAGGCACAAAGAAAGAGAGGAAGTCTATATTCTGATCAAGCTCTCAAACTTTAATTAAAACACGGCAACTTATAAAGACAAGCAGGCAGGAAGGTCACCCAGGACCCAGAATCAATTTCACTACTGGTCACCACCCTCCCTATAGCCCTAAACCATAAGTTGCAGGTGTAGACTGATAAGAACAGACGGCTGGAGACAGAAGCTGTAAAAGTGATAAGAACGGACAACTGACTAGGTGTCCCAGAGGGTGTAAGTGGGCTTGACATTCCTGAAACACTCCTGAGACAGAGGGTGTGTAAGCAGGCTTGGCTCCCAGCATTACTATCCCAAACATTTTATGTCCCTGGATCCTTTTTATTTTGAAGATGAACATCTTCTGGTGAGAAGTCATAGCAGATAATGCGGAAGTATCCTGCCAGTCCCTGACTGTAGCCCCTGGAAACTACCAGTTTAGTGCACAGTCCTCTGCCCCTCTGCTTCCCACTCCTAACTATGATCATGATTGTGTCTACACAAAACAGAGCTCTCACCCTAAGGAAATAATGGATCCTTTGTTCTTGAGCCAAATTTGAGTGACTGTGGCCCAGTAACACAGATCCAAGAATCCCTGAATACGTTGTTCCAACATGGAAATGATTTCATGAAGAATTTTATAGTTGTAGGACAACACACACAAAAAAAACCCATAAATCAAAGTATTTTTTAAATAGACTGTTCAGATCATCAGGCAGGTGAGTTATGGAAAGGATGGGGAAATCTCCACTACAGATCTCAGATGCTTTCTGTTGTCAGTCCAAGCTTTCGTGTTGGTAGTAACTTGTGGGTTGATAAGTAATACAGTCCCCAAAGTGTTAGCTCATAGTCACAAAGATATTAGTCAGACACAGAGGTGGCTAATGAGTGGCTACTATACAGACTAAAGAGCAGAATATAATTTTGCCTCTGGACTTAGAACATTCCAGCTCCACAAAGTTCTAACTGGACAGCCTTAAAGCGGTCTTTAGCATAAGCATATGTGGTTTCTTTTTCCTGTGAACTCCAGTTTACAGTTGTAAGTAAATGGACCCAGATAAAATGTTACCTAGATTCCTTGGGAGCTTAGAATCCTAGTTAAGACATCATCCAACCCAATAGCAGAGCTACCCTGGGTCCAAGCCAATCACCATGAGAGAACCACTAATCAAAACTCTCCCAGTCAGTTCCATTATCAGACATTGAAGTTAGTCAGTACCGACTGATTTTGTCAATGAGAAAAATAGGTTCAAACATGGGTTGGAACCAGGGATGCTTTAGAAGTACAAACTCCCCTGTAAAATGTAGTAGAGGAGAAGAAAGGAGTTATTTGAACATATGAACATGGACAAGCATAAATTGCATCTGCTAAAAATGCCCTGAAGATATATTTCCAAATTGAGAAGTGTGGGTGGCTTCCTGAGAGCAAAGTACACTGCCTGGCCGGGGTTTCTGTTATTATTGTTCTCACACAACTTTCTTCACAAGATAAAGCTCTGTTCTGCATTACGCAGGGCTTGATACTGAGTAGGTGTTCAACACTGGCCCATACTGGAGAGGTTATGATGATGCGTTTAGTATCTTCTGTATCCAGGCCTGTCCGTGTCTTCTATTGAGCTTCCTGGCACTCTTATCCTTCCTCTGTGAAATGTGAAACAGCACTTTCTGATGTTTTATTGGGTTCTTCTTCCTACCAACCCTTCTTCACCCTCATCCCTTCCACCCTCCCCCCAAACACTAGTCGGAGAGAAAGATTAGAGGGAAGAGGGGGCATCGATCTAGTTAAAATACTTGCTGCTAATCAGCGGTGTCCTCTGCCTTTTGTGGGGTCCTGGTATTTTTATACCTTCTCAAGAGTTTCCAGAATTCTAAACATAAACTATCTGCAGCTGGCAGAATCAGGCACCTGCCAGAGCACAAGAGAAATCGCTGTCAGCTGCTGTGAACAACCTGAAGCATCCGGTATCCCACACCTGGAGTCAAACAAAAACATGGTCACATAACATAACTGGGTTTTTAAAGAAACCGAAATTCCTCCTACATATGCTAGTATGAAGCATGCATTAGGGATGAATCTAGCAAGTGAGATATATATATATATATATATATATATATATATATATATATATATATGCATAGAAAGTTACAGTGGCTGCCTTGATGCATTTCAAAACACGGGATTTTAGCAATGCTCATGTCAGGGATACAGTGATCTAAGATGAAAAGCTATAAGAAAAAAAATGATTGGCAATTCAGAAGGAGGCATATGAATATTTAGACAGCCAAGAAATACTGGAATTGTTGTTACGGTCTAGGAGCTCAGAAGGCAAGTCTGTCCTGTAATCTCACAGGGTTCTCTTTCCTTTAGCATAGGTTATACAGGCAGCAACAAATACTTGAGGTGGCAGAGAGGCAAGGGTATAATTTCTCTGTTTTCTACTTGAAACTTCTGATTCGATCAATGTCTTTTGTTGTCTAGTTCTGTGCTCTTAATTTCTCCTCTTTCCCCCTCACGCTCTGAGGATCCTGGCTCACACGCTCTCCCATACTTGGTGAACTGATTCTTAAACAGTTTTGCTCTGGTTAGGAATATATAAGAAACCCCAAAACTAATACTTCCCTCAGCTCCGAGACTAGAGCGAGAGAGTGTCATGGCAGCAGGACCGCACTCATGAACTCGCAGTCGCTAAGGTTGCCTGCACAAAGCTTACACAAGATCAATCAACATTTTGGCTTAGAGAGGGTCATGAACCCCTGCCTCTAGGTGAGGAGCGATTGACAGGTGATGGCTTCTGGAGAAGTGAGAGTCAGATTTTGTAAAGGAAATGGCCCCTGGTAGGTCAACCGCACTCCAGTGGATACATCCATGATTATATGAGCAGCATAAATTGGACTCCAGGGTACTTAGAAAAGAATGCAAAGTTGGGCTGGTGTAAAAGATGGATCTGGGAGGAGTTAGCAGGAAGAGTGGAAAGTGAATATGGTCAAAATCCATTCCATGAAATTGTCAGACTTAAGTACAGAATACCTAGGATACAATCCACAGGCCATAAGAAGTTTGATATGCATAAAGGCCCAAGTAAGGATGCTTCAATCTCACTTAGAAGGAAGAAGAAAATAATCCCAGGAGGCAGAGGGAGGAACGGGCCTGGGTGGGAAGGGGAGGGGAAAAGGAGAACAGGATCAGGTATGGAGGATAAGGAGAGAAGCCCAGAAGGCCAAGAAAATGAATAGAAGTATGTAGCCTAGGGAGGAAGGAGGTGGTAGGACCCTCTAGAATGTACCAGAGACCGGGGAGGTGAGAGAAACTCAGGACTCAATGTGGTTAACCTTAGCCAAAATGCCCGACAATGGGGAGAGGGAACTCGACAAGTCCACCTCCAGTTGACAGACAAAACATCAAGTGTAGGGACGGGGTTACCAACCTACAGTTAAGATTTCTGATTACAGTTAAGATTGTTTCTGTTTAAAAGAACTACAGGGACAAAAATGGAGGAGATACTGAAAGAAAGGTGGTCCAATGACTGGCCCAAGTTGGGATCCATCTCATAGACAGGTGGGCACCAAGGCCCGACACTATTACTGATGCTATGTTGTGCTTACAGACTGGAGTCTAGCATGGCTGTCCTCAGAGAGGCCCTACCAGCAGCTGACTGAGACAGATACAGATACTTACACTCAACCATTGGACTGAACTTGGGGACTCCGACGGTTGAATTAGGAGAAGGATTGAAGAAGCTGAAGGGGAGAGCCACTCTATAGGATGACCAACAGTCTCAACTAAACTGGACCCCAGGGAGTTCCCAGAGATTGAGCCACCAACCAGGCAGCATGCATTGGCTGGCCTGAACCCCACCTCTTACCCCCCATTCCCCACCCCCAGCACATATATAGGAAAGGACTGCCTGGTCTGCCCTCAGTGGGAGGAGATGTGCCTAATCCTTGAGAGACTTGAGGCCCCAGGGAGGGGGGGATATCTGGTAGGTGGGGCACCCTCTTGGAGACAAGGGGGAGGAGGAATGGGATGAGGAATTGTGGGAGGGAGGACCAGGAGGCAGGGGCAATGGCTGAAATGTAAATAAATAAAATAATTAAAAATTAAAAAACTAAATACTGTTCTTTTCAGAAGATATTTATTGAACATGTGCCAAACTCTCTTAACTACTTATAGATCACATTTAATCTTATAAAAAATACTTCATAGGTTTTTATGCTCAAATAATTATTATAATTTTATAGAAGATATGAGGAGGCATGACAAAACTTAACTGAATTGGTCAAAGGTAGAATAAAACATTCAGCTCCATTTTTAGAAACAGTCTTATCTGTACTTTTTGAGAGTTTCATACATTAATATTGTATTTACGTCATTTCACACCACCCTTCCCCCCAACTCCTCTGTTAACTACCCCCTCCACTCCCACAAAATCACTTCTTTATGGTTTTACACACAGACACAGACACACACACAGACACACACACACACACACACACACAAAAGGAAATTAATATTCAAATTATGAGTAATAATAAGCAGAGATATTGTTGGATTCTTTGAATACTAAGAATAATAGATTCTGAAAATTTAAATAGAAAATAACTCTCACAGTACTTGGGCCCTGGGAGGCCTTTGTCAGGTTCTCATTTGTCTTAGTAAGGGTTGCTATGGCTGTGATAGAGCACCATATCATAAACAACTTGGGGAAGAAGCAGATCATTTCAGTTTATAACTCTCAGGTCATATTCCAGCACTGAGTGAAACCAAGACAGGAATTCCAAGCAGGAACCTGGAGGCTGAACCTGATGACGAAGCCATGGAGGAGTGCTGCCTACTGGATTACTCACCGTAGCTTGCTCAGCCTGCTTTCTTATACCATCCAGGATGATCTGCCACCCACAGTGAGCTGGGCTCTCCCAAATTATCATCAACTTTAAAAATGCCCTACAGACTTCCTACGAGCCAATCCTATGGAGATATTTTCTAAATGGAGATGCCTTCTTCTCCGATGACCCTTAGCTTGTGTCAAGTTGACATAAAAATTAACACAGCGTGTCTACTGGGTAGGCTAATGATAATGACAGTCTGACGTATATGTCACACTTCCTGCTAGATGAGAATTGTGACTGATATTCTCCAGTGGTTTGGAGCTTTTAGTCTTGAGCAAGATACACAGGAAGTACCAATGCCTAGCCCTATCCCTTCCACAGGAACTGCTAAACTGGCTGAATTACCAAACAGGCGGAGTACTGGAGTACCCTCATGCTTAAGATAGCAACGGTAAGTAGCATCAGACATTTTTCTAGAATAAAAAAAAAAAAAAACAAAAACATGACTGAGGAAAGATAATCACAATCAAATTCTGAGTTACTGCTACATGAAAAAATTGGATGAAATGTTCTATTGTCTTTTAAATTTCTTATCTGTTTTGTTTGAGACACAGTCTCAATATTTTACAGCTCTAGTTGACCTTGAAACTCACTCCATAGACTAAGCTAGCTTCAAACTCAGATAGATCTGCCCGCCTCTGAGCGATCATTTTTTTTTTAAACATTTATTTATTCATTTAAAGTGTATGTGTGTTTTGAGTATGTGTGCATGGGCACTATGTATGTGTAGGTATTCAATGAGGCCAGAAGAAAGTGTCAGATCCTTTCTGAACCCATTCTCAACCTCAAGGAGAGGAGACAATTGAATTTCCCTCCTTTTGGTGGTAATCAAGAAATTATAGAGTGAACAGTTTTATTCTACTCTAATAATGACCCTGGCAGTGTTGTTACATATCCAGTTGGAAGAGTTGGAAGTCAGTGATTAAAGACCTGGGCATAATACCTCAAATTGGGCAACTCCGCCTAAGGCCACAAACTTGTGCCACTGTCTTGCAGCAGAACATCTGAATCAGAGGTACAGTTGATGGCAAAACCTTGCCTTTGGAGCTTGCATATCCATAAGCTGTAGTGTATTGAAACAATGTCATGTAGAGACATGGCTCAGTTGCTAAAATGTCCTCTGTACAAGAATTGGATCCCCAGAGTACATGTGCGCACGTGTGCGCCCGCGCGCGTGCACACACACACACACACACACACACACACACACACACACACACACACGTACGTATGCAGTGGAATGGAGTTATAAGCCTAGGACTTCTGGGGTGGGGGGACAAGTAGGTCCCCGGGGTTTTCTAGCCAGCCAACTCAGCTTCCTTGGCAGGTTCCAAGCCAGTTAAAGGATCTTTCACAAAATATAAAACGGACAGAGAAGAAATGTCCAAACTGAAATGTTTTTCTCCTTTCTTGTTTTGTGAGGGATTCCTGAGGATTGATGGGCTGGCAATGAAATTCCAGCAGCTGGACTTTCCCTTATTTGGTGCATGGTGAACCATCAAAACTGGATTCAACAGCCTGTCTCATCTTCTCTCGCTTCTTCGGCTTCATTCACTCTCATTCCCACATGGCTGATGAAACAGAACTCCTACAGGCCGGGTTTAATCCACGTTACACATTTATCCAACTGTTTAAACCACATCGAAGCTTTTCCTTAAAGCAAATTTTCTTGTGTTTGTTCCCCTTGACGCGTTTAGGCCCCCCTTTAACAAATGTGTGTGGCACCTAGAGATGCTTCTCGTCTTCAAGAGGCTATAAACGTCAGCATGCACACATGACATTGCTAGATGCTTCTTACTCCTTGTCATTCATAGTGGCTTTAACCCAGTCTGTGGAACCCTGCACACTATACATCTATAAATGATAGGTGGTCCTAAATAAGTCTAAAGTGTCTCTCATTTCTAAACCTTCACCATCATCTTTCTGTAAAGAACAGTACTTATGAATGTGGGTCCTTGAGCCCATTGCCTGGGCTCATATCCCAGCTCTCCCACTTACCATCTGGATAACCTTGTGTGAACAGCTTACGTTTAGAGTCTCAGCTATCTCCTCTGAAAAATGTACAAACGGTTGTCTCTCCTGAACAGACTAATGGGAACACATAAAACACATGTACGTGTACATATATGAGACGGGACTCACAAGCACAAGGCTCAGGTGGCATTGAATTACATACCACAAACAAGAGTTATCTCTTAGTTCATGCTTATCGTGTGTCAGATACTGTGTTGGTCTTTAAATATTCATTCCCCACAGTTCTTTGAAGTATGATTTGATTTCTATTTCCCTAATAAGGAAAATGAAGTCAAGTAACGTAAAATCAAAAGGTCCCCAAACAAGGGAGCTAAGTAGCAGCATCTCTACGATAGGGCCAGCTCTCAGCCAACGTCTTTCCTTTTGAATTCACATTTCCATACCATGTAGTTTATGCAAAATTCTATGAAATGGTGGCTGGAGCAATGACTCAGTAAACTGCCTCCTGTTTGCAACATGAGAGTCTGACTTGAATTTCCAGAATCCCCATTAAAAAGCCTTGTGTCATGTACCACATTTATGACCCCAGCACTGAGGATCTGTAGATAAGCAGCTTCTGAGGCTTGCTTGGCCACTCAGACTAGTATACTTGGCAAGCTGCAGCCCAGTGAGGAACAGTTTCAAAAAAATTATAGAGGGCTCCTCAGAAACAACACCCAAGGTTGTCCTCTGACTTCCACATGCACACACAGTCCACATTCACACACACACACACACACACACACACACACACACACACACACACCATTTCAAATAAGAAAGCTCTAAGAAATACCTATAAGTAGCACATCTGAAATATAAGAAGCATAGAATCACCGGAAGATGATTTGCTCTAAACTCATCAGGTTAGGACAAGCTTGATATCCACATGTTTCTTCGGCAACGAGCGACGCTGTGGGTTTGGATCCCGTTCTATGAAAACAGCCCTAATCCCATAGCTCAACACTTTCTGTCAGAACTTTCCCAGGGGCACCTGCAGAAGGATGTGATTTGTGTCCATACATTAACCAAGCAATCCAGAACTCAGCACATTCCAGTTAACTTTTGGCTTTTTACGAGCAGAGCAATATCTTTACTGGCTTCTTTTATTTATCCATTTCACAAGCTGCAGGAGGGAGACAAATAGGTGGATAAAAGGACAAGTGATCCTGAGATAGATGAAAGGGGAGAGAAGGAAACCGTCATCCTAGGCTTAAGCCAGCATTGTATAAGAGACAACGGTGAGGGAAATGTGATCGGCTTGAACCGTGCTCACCACCTGTTTCTGAGTTCCTCCTTCTGTGAGTGGGCTCCACATCCTTTCTTACTCAGAAATGTGTGTGTGTGTGTGTGTGTGTGTGTGTGTGTGTGTGTGTGTGTGTGTGTGTGTATGCGTACCAAATAGTGGGAAAAATATGAGCTCAGCTTTTTGTTGCTGTTTTGATGTTTTTTCCACGGAGAAACTGAAGCAAATGCAAAATAAATGTCCCTGGTTTCAAACAGTATTCCCTACAATCTGACGTAATCTGCTGCACTGTTTTCATTTATTTGAGAGGTATTCACTGGGAGCCCACCACATGCCAAGTGTTGAGCTAGGCACTGGAGACAGTGGGAGAGGGTAAAGGAAACAGAGAGAGGTTCTCCTTAAACCTGTGATGGGTAGCATGTGATTTCAGATAAGCATAGCTGAGAAAGGCAGGCAGATGGTAAGCTAGTGACAATTATGGAGGCAGTAGGAGGTGGTAGCTTCAGGGGAGGGAAGGGATGGGACTGTTCCACGAGAGTAGTTGCTTGTTTGCTGGAAGGGAATGAATGACAAGCTCTTTCCTCAAGGTGGTCGTAGAACAGGGTCTACACTACACATACCCAACAATGCCTCACATGAACGAGTACCATTTAAATCGCCTAACAGAAGCTTATAAGATTCTAAAAATTCTAATGAATCATAGGCTAAGGTCGGGTTCTGTGTTCTGACCTTACAAGCTTGAAGACAGAGCTGGTCAGCTCAGATCTGAGGGAAGACAGGAGCAGGCAAAGACTGTGCTTACTTGTGGCTCCTGAAAACTTTCTTCAGAGTCCAAAAAGTAATATGGCATAGACTACAGGTCAGGGCTGGCCCACCAAGGTAGAGGACCACCTTGTCTCGCTATTGAAAAGTAGCATAAGCTCACCAGACCTGGCTTCGAAACTCTAAATATGCCTGCCTTCGAGATTCTTTTCTCCATTGCTTAGTCTTCTGGTTTGCTTTTCTGTTGCTGTGATACATACCATGACCAAAAGCAACCTTTTGGCATGGGATTTACTTCATCTTGTACTTCCAGGTCACAATCCACCTTCGAGGGAAGTTAGGCAGGAACCCAGAGGCAGGAACAGTGGAGGAACAATGGAGGAACAGTGGAGGAACAGTGGAGGAACAGTGGAGGAACAGTGGAGGAACAGTGGAGGAACAGTGGAGGAACAGTGGAGGAACAATGGAGGAACAATGGAGGAACAGTGGAGGAACAGTGGAGGAACAATGGAGGAACAGTGGAGGAACAGTGGAGGAACAATGGAGGAACAGTGGAGGAACAATGGAGGAACAGTGGAGGAAACAATGGAGGGAAACAGTGGAGGAACAATGGGAACAGGAGGAACAGTGGAGGAACAATGGAGGAACAGTGGAGGAAACAGTGGAGGAACAGTGGAGGAACAATGGAGGAACAGTGGAGGAACAGTGGAGGAACAGGGGAGGAACAATGGAGGAACAGTGGAGGAACAGTGGAGGTGGAGGAACAATGGAGGAACAGTGGAGGAACAGTGGAGGAACAGTGGAGGAACAGTGGAGGAACAATGGAGGAACAGTGGAGGAACAATGGAGGAACAGTGGAGGAACAATGGAGGAACAGTGGAGGAACAGTGGAGGAACAATGGAGGAACAGTGGAGGAACAGTGGAGGAACAGTGGAGGAACAGTGGAGGAACAGTGGAGGAACAGTGGAGGAACAGTGGAGGAACAAGGAACAGTGGAGGAACAATGGAGGAACAGTGGAGGAACAGTGGAGGAACAATGGAGGAACAGTGGAGGAACAATGGAGGAACAGTGGAGGAACAATGGAGGAGTGTTTGCTTACTCACTGACTCATACTCAGCTACTTTTCTTCTGTAGCCCTGGACCACCAGACCAGGATGATGTCACCACCACTGGAAGACCCTCCTCCATGAATCCTTTATCAAGAAAATTGCCGGGGTTGGGGATTTAGCTCAGTGGTAGAGCGCTTGCCTAGGAAGCGCAAGGCCCTGGGTTCGGTCCCCAGCTCTGAAAAAAAGAACCAAAAAAAAAAAAAAAAGAAAAGAAAATTGCCATTGCTCACAGATATGAACACAGGTCAGTCTAATCAGAGCAACTTTCTAACTGATGTTTGCTCTTCATGTGTAACTCAAGGTTGTGTCACAATGACGGAAAACTAACCAACACGCCTGGCAACCAACATACTCTTCAAATCCCTCATCCCATTCTACCTGTTAATCCTGTTGACAGCTGGATGCCTCCAGAGTTTCCTGTTTCTATGGTTCTGCTATACTCCTCCATCCACGAGACACTGCTATTTGTTTGGACCAGGACTCTAGAATATTTGAAAACAAACAAATAAGCAAAACATTGGATTTCAAAATGGCGGTGCCCACAGTGGAAGTCCCAGTTGTAGCAGAGGAATTACCTGAGAGCGGCAGACTGTTCTGACCTCTTTCAACTCTCTTTTGAGCCCAGCACACTGGAAGCAGTTTCTCCCACCATCTCTCTCTAGGCTGTGTACAGACCAGCTGCTCTTTGGAACAGGGCTAGAATCTGTTGGTCTTCAATAATAATTCCTTAAGATGAAGTCTTCAAAAACGTATCTATTGTGAGAGATAGGCATTACATTATTTCCATTTTTTTCCTAGTAAAAAAATATAAAGCAGTGTTTTTTTAATCTCCTTACACAACCTACCATAATAATGTCAATGTCTTTTCAAACTGTGCCGCCACGATTGTCACAAAAGTACGCATCCTTGTGACTAGCCTTAGACATGATCGTTAATTCCCACAGGCCTTTAAGCTACCAAGTTTCGGTGCATAGGAAAATTATTTTAAGATTTACTAAAAACAAGTTTATATTTTATCTAATACACTGACTCCTCTAAAAATAAAATAGTTTAAATCTTTTGGCCATTTGCTTTCTAAGTCTTTTCTCTCCCACACCAGTATGTATATTTAAAATAACATTTATTTACAAAATGGTATCTTAGCAACGGTAACACAGCACAAGAGCATGTTATCTAAAGCAAACCAGTTCTGGCCACAAACTATATAAGCAAAGCAGCCAAGTGTGATTGGTATAGCTCCTGTGAGATTCTCGGAGCTTGGGGTGCTACATGAGAGTAAAGGCATATTTTTTGAACTTGAGTGATTCATCGTTCATGCTTTACTCAAAGATTGGAAAACACATTTGTTCTTAATTATGAAATCATAAAAGTTTAGAGTGGAAAGGAAGTATAAGACTATCTAGTCCAGACCTGTGATGTTGTAATAGGTTGGAGGATGGGAGGAACAATAATTTACTTTGCTCAGAGCACACAGGTGGTTTGTGTGAGAAATCAGGTTTCCTGACTTTCGTCCAGTTAGTCTAGCAACCGGTTCTTTCTTATGATAATCATTATGTAAGTTTGCAAGCTGGCCAAACACATTTCAAATCTCCGGCATTGAAACAGGGAAACCAAACACACACACTTCCTACCTCCAGTCTTTATATACTTTAACTCGTGGCTTCAAACCTAGAATGTGATTTCAAGTAACTAAATCAGCCAGTTCTTTTAAATTACCGAATGTTTATATATAGCTTAGGTAGAAACGAAACTGAGGTCTTGGAAAGTTAAACAATTTGTTCTAGACTTAAGAATTCATTCACTAATCTTACTTCATGAATTAATGGCTTAAAGGAGATTTAAAGTGACATGTCTGAAGTAGTCTAAACACACACACACACACACACACACACACAGAGAGAGAGAGAGAGAGAGAGAGAGAGAGAGAGAGAGAGAGAGAGAGTGAGTTGAGGCCTACATCAAAACATTATTTTGCAGATTATGTAAAAGGAATCAATAGCTTTAAAAGCTATATAATATTGATAAGGTGAAGGTTTTCTTTATATGCCTATGCATTTATCATCATTATTAAGAGATCTTATGTCAAAACCATGGCATTTACTATTATTGAAAGCAATCTCAATGAATGTGTTTCATGGTTGTTAATGAAATACAGATAAAACTTGTGAAGAAAAGTTTATCTTTTTCTAAAGATACAACATATTGTTTTCCTTAAATTCTACATTGATTACTTGTAGACTGTTTCAAATGATGTAGTGTTTTCAGAACCATAAGCCCAATTGTTTGCTGGTATCCACTAATACTTACTATTGTCTAATTTGGCTAATGTCCCTGATTTGGTTATCTGTATCAGTCTGCAATTGTGAAACTTCCATCCTGGAGCTATAACCCTGACAGAACGTGTATTGAGACTGATTACTTAGCTCCTTATCGTGAAGCATGAACGACACTCAGGTAGTTAGACCAGAGCAGGAAGTGGTCATTTGAAACCTGGGTTTCACGGGTTTTGCCAAGTCTACTCTCTTCTATTCTCACAGGCACTGGTCACAAGCACTTTGCTTCTGACAAAGAAGCCTCAACACACCACAGTGACTAACTGTTTGCTGACGTCTGATAAAAGGGGACACTTCAAGGGGAAAATGAAAATTGCCTTGGAAGTGTCATTTACCAGCTGCTGTTGGTAGAACACACCTGTAGCTCCAGAACTCAAGGAACGGAGGCAGGAGGACCACGACAAGCTGGACGTCAGCTTGGTATAGTTACTGAGTTCCAGTCAGGGCTACTGTAGTGTGATGCTGTCACAAAACAAGCAGTTCCACAAAGATGCACAATCTACATTTAAACACACACACACACACACACACACACGCACGCACACACGCACGCACGCACGCACGCACGCACGCACACAATCAGAAGGAAGGTTTTTTGTTTGTTTGTTTGTTTTTTAGAGTTATTGAAGGATACAGTTTAATGAATCAACATCCAAAAGTTTTGGGAAGAATTCATCTTAAGTGTATATTGAAGATGGAGAAATAGATCACACCCATAATAGTCTTAGCTGTACTTCTAGAACTTTTAAAAGCACAAAATTGGAGATCATCCAGCATCTTTCCCCAAACTGAAAAATGATAATGTGCATTCTTACTCTCTTCTGTTTTTTTTTTTCATCTTTATTAACTTGAGTATTTCTTATTTACATTTCGATTGTTATTCCCCTTCCCAGTTTCCAGGCCAACATCCCCCTAACTCCTCTCCCTCCCCTTCTCGATGGGTGTTCCTCCCATCTTCCCCCATTACCGCCCCCCCTCAACAATCACGTTCACTGGTGGTTCAGTCTTGGCAGGACCAAGGGCTTCCCCTTCCACTGGTGCTCTTACTAGGCTATTCATTGCTACCTATGCAGTTGGAGTCCAGGGTCAGTCCATGTATAGTCTTTGGGTAGTGGCTTAGTCCCTGGAAGCTCTGGTTGGTTGGCATTGTTGTTCATATGGGGTCTCAAGCCCCTTCAAGCTCTTTCAGTCCTTTCTAAGATTCCAGAAGGAAAATTTTATGGAGAAGGAAGTGGACCAGGAGAGGATGAGTAAAAAAGAGGGTAAAATTAATATAATACAATGCAACATAATATATACTTTAATTTTTTTAAGGAGCAAAAGAAAATTATTGTGATGTTTTTGCTGAAATCAACTTTGTGGATTTTCAGGACGAAATTAGACCAACAGTTATCCAGATGTAGAATCTACATTTAAACACACACACACACAGACACAGACACACAGACACACACACACACACACACACACACACACACACACACCGTGAATTCAGGAAGGAAGATTTTATGTTCCATCATAAAATGACAGCTGCCACCACAGCAGTTGAGAAAATGACTTACCTACTCTCAAATACACATGACTCACCAATGGCGTGCTACCACATTCCAGATGATGTCATATGTTTGGAAACATCACATGCTTATCTAAAGTTGTCATCATGCAGAATCCAAAAATCTAAACCAAGAATTTACCCTTTCCTCAGTATCAGAACAATATTGGATGCTTTTCTCTGTGGTCTTCAATATAATATAATATAATTAATATAATATAAATATATAATATAATAAATATTATTCAGGGTCACTGCTGTCTCTCCAAGTTAGGCATTGTTACTCATTGAATGGGCAAACACATTCCACAGTTTCATTAACTTTATATATAGCTGAAACACTTGAAAACATCGTCTTTCCTCAAAGACTTCATTCGTCAGTCTACAATAAGAGTTCTCAATTTTCACAACACCCCTTTCTTCAATAATCTTATATTTTATACCCTATTTACAAATACTCAAAAAAAAAAAAAAAAAAAAGCTAGTTCGATAGTGGTGATTAGTTCTAACTCCCGCTCTAAACTCCCGGTGTGTGCGCGCCTCCTTTAAATCCACCCAAATGCTTTACACTCACAAACGTAAAGACGAGCACAGGCCAACTTATTTTACTAATCCCTAAGCAGTGCAATGGCTGGGCACTACCAAACCTCCCCGCCCTAGCACACTCTCCCCTCTGATATTTCTGAATTATTACCTTCTAACTCTATATTTTATCTTTGCTGTTTTGGACCGTTTCGGGCAGCCTTCCTGGGGTCACTTTCTCCTTGCACCTACATTTTGGCTGTCTCACCCTCCTGCACCTTTCCGGTGTGGTACATCTCCTACGACCCTGTCAGGTTGAATCTTCCTGTTTCCTTGGTCCCAACCAGTGATCCTCAAAGTCCCACCTCTGTCTCCCTGCCCAGCCATTGGCTGATGGTAACTTTATTGACCAATCAAAAACCAAGTGGGGACAGGGCTTTGGGTAACATCATTAGCACAAGAATACAAGCCGTGTTATATTACTTTTGTATTTTAACTGTACTTTAACAGAGGATAATTGCTGCCCAGCTGTTGGAGTTGTTAACTCTGTGACTCTAAAAGTCTAGATACTGACTTTATAGTGGTAGAAAGGCAAAGGAAATTCCATTAGACAGTAACTGCTTCATTTCCTAAATACATCTTTCCACCAAGTGCCTGGATCATGGACCCCAAAACTGTTCATTATGAAGCATACTTGTTAGATGCTATTATGGGGTACATTTACTAAAAAAGGAAAAAAAGAATAAATATGATAAGATATTATCCTGATAAAAAATCTTTGAACTTAATAGCCATGAGGATGACCTTGGGTACTAACAAAGCTACGTCACCAATTATTTTTTAAGACTTGGTTTCTTGCTTTCTAGTGTGTATGCATGGTACAGTCAAGATAAAATTTAAAAAATTATAACATGAGAAACGGTGTTAGCTTTTTTTGAATATTTGTAAATAGGATACAAAATATGAGCATATTGAAGAAAGGGGTAACATAAACAATGAAAAATATTGTGGAAGCCAATTTTTGTCATTATTGATTGATTGTGTGTGTGTGTGTGTGTGTGTGTG
Organism: Rattus rattus; assembly: GCF_011064425.1. Classification (NCBI taxonomy): domain Eukaryota; kingdom Metazoa; phylum Chordata; class Mammalia; order Rodentia; family Muridae; genus Rattus; species Rattus rattus. Next base: position 22,534,414 of record NC_046166.1, on the reverse strand, counting down.
TGTGTGTGTGTGTGTGTGTGTGTTTGCGGCAGCGAGCACGCACGCTAACACACCCCCAAGGATTCCACAGCTTATATGTAGTGGTCAGAGGGCAAAAGTTGTTTGTTTTTTTTTCCACCTTGGGATCCAGCAGTCAAACTTATGTCCTTGAGCTCAGGGGCAAGGATCCTTACCAGTGGAGATGCTTTGCTATCTCATCTGCTCCATTATTGGTTTATATTTTTAAATGATAGCGTTTTATTCATAAGATAAAGTTGCTTTGGAATGTCCTGCAATATTTATAAAAGCTGGCAGGCTTTGGACTTTCCATTGAGTCACAGAAATTATGATGGGAAAAAACTGATAAAGTATCAGAGTGCGCTTCTTAAAAATGATCAAGATAGAAGGTCTCAGTTCCGTTCAACAGTCAACCTAATCACACAAGCTCACTTCTTCCACTTTAACAATAAATAGAAAAGGCTGGAGAGTCAGCTCAGTGGTTAAGAACACTGGCTATCCTTCCAGGGGACCTAGGTTCAATCCCTAGTTCCCACATGGCAGCTACAACTGTCTATAATTCCAAAGCCAGGGCATCTGATACTCTAAAACCAATGGACCTAAAATAAAAGTTATTTTAAAAAAAGCAGGGAAGGTACCTCCAACACCAGTTTTTCTTAGGAAAAAAGTAATTATTACCCAATATGCATTGAATAAAAATGCATTTGCATGCCTTTTTGCCTTTGATCCCTGTAATAACTTGGTTGTGCTTGTTACTGTTTTCAACTGGAAATAGCCAAGTTGACTGACAGTCCCTTTCCCCCTGCAAGCTCAGACTCTGTGCCCCTGCTACTGCTCATGTGTCTGCTGATTCCCACACTGTTGAGTCAGCCTGCCCCAAGTCTCTGCGTGCTCCTCCTTGGTGGCTCTTTCCTCCACAGTGACTCTGGCTCATACCAGCCACTGTCGCTGCAGGACGTTCTGTTGCTCTACTGGTATAATTAAACTCCATCAATCACTCCAGCACCTCCAGCCTTGGTGAATTGGCTTTATTAGATTTAGAATTGAGAATTTCTGGACTGATTCTTTGTAGGCATAAAGGCACAGAATGTAGGAGAGGCCGAAAGAAATTTAGACACTGGGCCTTTTGGAAGAATTAAGTCAACTTGTATTATCCCTACTAAGTGGGGGTATTTGCAGCTTAATAAAATCTTGTGGAGTGCAAAGACGAGGTCATATAAAGCAAAACTAATTCAATATAAAATATATAAATCTTGTAATGGTAGGAATAAAACTTTTTAAAAACAGCACAGCTAAACGGGAAACCTAATATTAATTTGTCAAGGATTTTTTTTTTTTGAGGGTGCCCTGTGGTCTGTTTCTTTCTGAGCTAAAACAAACAGGATGGTTTTGGTTGTGGTTCTACACCCCAAGGTCATTTCCTCTGTCATAGCGGAGTATCACTTAGCATGTTCATAGGAATCTGAGCACCGTCTTAGCAGCGGTCTTAATGAAAACTCAATTTTTAATAAGTGTGAGTTTTCCTTTAGAACATCCTCATTAATTTATTCTTAATTCTTCAGCTGCTTTTTGCTTTCTGAGATTAAAATATTCATTTACTACAAAAGCTACTGCAGCTGATGAGCCGAGGGAAACCGTGATTTTTCTCTTTATTAATTCTCATGGGACTTGTAAAAATAGCAGAGCTCATTTAATTTGGGGTCAACATAAATTTTATATTTATATCCTATTTTGTAAGAATAAACCAGTACTAAAGAAGCTGTCTCGAAAGCAAATATAACTCTACTGACAAAGGGTCTTAAAATTTTATTTTCAAATGCACGCTTGTATTTTAAAAAATGTGTCCCTGAACTTGGAAAGCTCTGCTTTAAAAAAAGAAAAACACTTGATTCAGAACACGGATCGCAGTGTGAGGAATGTGCAAGGACTTTAAGCCACAGAGAAGAGTCTGTGGGCTAAAACCGTTTTTAATTTTACTAACAATGAAAATCATGGCCCCTGTCCTGTTTACTGTAAAAACAGACTGGAAGTTGGGAAGCAAAAACACTTTAATAACCTTCCAAGTAAAACAAGACAGTCAATTGATACAGTTGTAATTGGAGTAAATAAAGCATACCATCTCTACAGTTCTCTTTAAGCTAGAAACAAAATCGGGACAGTGCAAACATTATTTCTCAGTATGCAGTGCTGAGGGTCAGTTGGAAGACGGTTGACTCTAGCGTGGCTGGAAAGACTTCAAAGAAGATGAATCAGGAGATGCTATATTCTCTTCTCTGTAGACACTTTTCCCTCTCTTCCTTCCCCTCCGTCTTCTTCCTTCTGTTTCTTCTTCCTTCCCCTCCTTCCCTTCCTCTGTCCATCTCTTTCTGTCCTTCCTTCTTCCCCATCTTCTTTTTAAACCAATATATTGACCCCATGCCTAGGTGTGCCTAGGATAGAGTTTTTCCAGTGATACAGGAGGACTGCCCATCACCTGCACTCTCAAATATTTAAATCACAACATTTATCTGAGAAAGTATTTGATTAAACTGGTCGTTTGTGTCTCATTTAATGAGCTCACTTAGAAATGGATTTGGCAGGATAATGCTGCTTATGAATGCCTTCCCAGTTATTTTTTGTTAAATGCTGTGTAGTCATCATTGATACAGCTTTAATTTTATGGGGTCTTGTGTGTGTATAAATGTGTGTGTCGATAGGCAATCTAGCAGGCTGAGATCTTGCTTTAGAGTTGTAGATGGCCTTGAGTTTCCAAAAACTCTTTATACAACAAGAATTCTGAGACTATATGTATGCACCTCTGCTGGTTTGATTATGCTTAACCCATGGGAAGTGACACTCTTAGGAAGGATGGCCTTGTTTGAGGAAGTGTGTCACTGTCCAGGTGAGTTTTGAGGTCTCCTAGTGCTTAAGTTCCACCCAGCGCAGAAGAGAGCCTCCTCCTGTCCATGGATCGCGACGTAGAACTCTTGACTCCTTCAGCACCATGTCTACCTGGATGCTGCCTTGCTTTCTATCATGATGATAATTGACTACAGCCCTGAAACCGAAAGCCAGTCCCAATGAAATGTTTTCTTTTATAAGATTTCATTTGGTTATGGTATCTCTCCACAACAATGGAAACCCTAAGTAGGATAGCCACTACACTGACAAACGTGGCTTTTCTTAAGAAAAAAAAAAAAATTTGTTCGTTGAGTCTAGCCTTTAATGGCTGAGCTATCCTTCTGCTGGGTTGCCTCATCCATTCTTAATATGAGGGGAGGTGCCTCGTCTTATTGCAACTTGATAAATCACCTTTGCTTGATATCCCTAAATGGTCTGCTTTTCTCTGAAGGAAAATAAAGAGGGAGGGGTAGATGGGGGAGGAGAGGAAGAACTGGGAGAAGAGAGAGGAAAACAGGTTTGAATGTAATGTATGAGAAAATAAATTAATTTAAAAATATTAAACAATCGTGACAAGGCTGCTGAAGTGTAGCTCTCCCCAGTGGATGGCTTCTGTAGGGGTGTAGGTAGGGAAGAACTGTTTTCTTTAAAGGGCTAGCCACGAGTGAGTATATGGGCAACACAAATTGGACTGTTTGTTTTTTCTTCTGTTTCCTTTTTTGGGAGTGGGGGGTGTAGGGTCACAAGGAAGTGGGGTAGACCTGAGAGGACTGGGAAGTGAATATGATTGGGAAGCATGATGTAAAATTATCAAGTAATCAATAAAAATATTATGTTGGAAAAATTTAAACCATTTCATTTTTTTCACGATAGCATTTATTATATTTTAATGTGAATGAATAGTCTTAGTAGCGCTAAATAGAGTTAATATGACAGTGTTAGTATTCATGGTAGTTGAAAAAAATCACATTTGAATAAAGAACAAAGAATCCCATCATTCAGGAGATCTGTATGATAACAGCCTTTTCTCAAACACAACAATGTCGTTTTGATGTACCTGTTTCAAATCAATACCTACCTACACAGTCAGGATAAAAGAAGTATTTTGAGTGATTAGATACTAATAAATGTCACCTTAGAGGCTTTCTTGCTGTCTCATTGTTTGATTTGTAATGTTCTACTGACTTTTGACCTCCTCCATTGGTTTTCAAACATAACATTTTATTACTATTGACTTCTGTCCCCAGCAGGGACCTACTGACACTCTTCATTCCTGCTGGAGAAAGTCTTCAAAACATTCTTCAGTTTGACAAGAAATACTTTCCACTAATGTTCTATAACTCGTGGTCCATATCCAGTTTTCTATGTTGAAGTCACACTGACATGTGTTTGATATTTAGCAGATTTTCTAAGTATCTTCTTGCCGCCACTTCTGTGGTACTTCTAGCAAAGTCTAAGTTTTTGCAAAAACGTCTGACTTTCCTTTTATTTCATTTAAGGAATTATCATCTAGGAAAAACAATGATTATAGAATTTGAAAAGTCACTATCTGGCATTACATAAACGAGATGACTAAATCCATGTGAAAACATTGCCCACAGACATGTGTACTCTCGACAGTTGGGTGGCGTTTGTGACACAGCTATAATAGGCACTATAGGTACTTTCTTAAAGTAATACCAAATTTTCTTTCGTAAGAATTTGAATATGTTTCATTTGACTATTTTATACTTTTATAGCCTCAATGCTAATCGAAATGAAATTACTGAACAGCCTAAGCTAAGAAGGAAATAACAAGTCTAATGAAAGGAGCAAACAAGGATAATGTGACTTCCTTTGTTCCACTCTCCTAGATCTCCTCCAGTTTCCTTATTGTCTAGCTAAGACTTCTAGTACTGTATTGAATAGATAGGGAGAAAATGATCAGACTTGCCTGGTTCCTGATTTTAGTGTAATTGCTTTGACTTTATTTAACTTGATGTTAAATTTATTATGTTTAGGTGTGTCTCTTGAATCCCTAATCTCTCCAGGATTATCGTAAAGGGATGTTGGACATTGTCAAAGGCTTTCGTGCATCTAATTAGATGATCTTGTGACTTTTTTTTTGTCTTTCAGTTTGTACATAGCACACCAGAACCTCCTCTCCCTAACTATAAACTAGGATTCGTTGATAAATCTTTCTCCACTCTCTTGATCCTTCTAAATTCTTTTAGAATTTTTGTAACTTTTAAAAATAGCTGGTGAAATAGAATAAACTTAAAAAAACAAAACAAAACCTTGGCGACTAGGAGTGGGTCAGTGGGTAAGAGCGCTTGCTGTGTAAGCATGAGGACCTGAGTTCAAATCAACCAAGAAAGGAGATAGAGAAGAGTGGAGATGGAGCTAACTTGGCAAAGGGTTTTAACTGGTGAAGAAGGTTTGAATTGTGTGGTTAAAGTCTGTGAGATATAGAAGATGATGAACCAAGCCTGGGAGGGAAATGGCTTAACTCCACGTTGTAGTACATCCCATTTAAGATTATCCCCAACTAGCTTACGGATAAGTGAGACTCAGGCTATGGTTATTTTCTTTGACTTTGACAATTACTGGGGAATAACCCCTCATCTACTCTTCTAACTGTAGACTTGGCTATCTCCCAAGTGGTGTGCCCCAGATACTTGCTGTTTTTCCTGGCCACGTGCTCAACATTCTTCTCCCATAATGGCAGCTTTCTCCTCTCACCTTTCTTCCTCCTTGTTCTTCTTTCCCAATCAGGTCACTCCAAACCTACCTCCCTCTAATCCCTATAGTAATTAGTTGTAGCAATTTTATTTAAACAATAGTTTTAAATCAAGGAACAATGCTTGCACAACAAAAGCTTGTAAACATGAGAAGTCCCTTGTAGGCCTAGACCTTCAGGGATAGAATTTAACATTACAATACATAGCACCAAACTAAACCTCAACACCACTTAACCTGAATAGTTTACAGTAGCACGTTACTTTCTGAACTTTGCATTCTAGGACACTGGACGATAATACTCCCTTGCGGTTTAGAAGACCACTCCCTGGAATGAGTGGAAGAGAATGATGTTTGTTTTTTACTGCATTCATTTAAAAATGTATCTATTACATGGACGATCTACTATGAAGTGGGAGACCCATACCAAATACACAAAACTGTCATTTTATTCTTTGCATAGTAGCTCTTTCTTATGATTAAACCTAATACGTAGAGCAAAAGCATAATAAGATGTATGTAGCAAGATAAAGACTTGATTTTTCTTGCTTAATGAATGGAAGCATGGAATGCTTTGGAACCTTTTGTCCAAGTTTTTAATGAATTAAACACTAAGAGGAAGATGTGTCCAAGGAGAAAGGCCCTTTTCCCTCCTTTATAATTATGTTTATATTAAAAGCTAAATCTGTTTTCCAGTAAAAGTATGGCTTTCTTAATTATGTAAATATGAATTTTAATAGTTCTGTGTCCTGCAAACTTATCTTTTATGTCTTATTTTGTAAAATTGTCTCATGAAACCATCCTAATTAATTGCAATGACCAGACAAGCAGGCCCCTGCTGTCTTGACTGCTGAGGAAGGCTTGGTCAAACCACTTGGTGAGGTCTTGGAGAACTACAGAGTGTACTTCCCCCCACAGTTTTTCTTTCTTCAGTTGAAACCCATGGTTTTTAAAGCTAGAAAATAATTCTGACAGGTAAAAATGACATTAGTTTATATCTTGTGTTGGCAATGTTCTCTGCAAAGACTGTATGCCACTTACACTTATTGCAGACTCCGCTGGTTCCGTTTGGGACTGCAGACTCCTGAAAATTCCATTTTCATTAATTTTTATTTTTATCATTTGATGATTTTTGAGGCAGTGCCCCATGTAGCCCAAGCTAGCTCAACATGCGCTACTGCCGTAAGTAACCTTGAATCCCTACCCATTTGCTCCAACTTCCCAAATGCTGGGATTGTAGGTGTTCACCACCATACCTGCCTAACGCCTCCTTTGGAGAATGTCCTCAAGTCAGGATTCCATCTACTACACTGTGTTATATTCCCAATGCCTTTGGCAGCCCTCCATCTTAAACCCTAAGCTCTAGGATGTGAAAATACATGACATTAGGACGTTTGTGTAAAGATATGATACCCAATGAAAATCATGAGCATTCAACTAGAAGCTGGGAAGCACATTTGAAAACACTATGAGCTCCATGATGCTCTGCTTAGCAACTGAAAATTTAAAACAGACACAGAAGTAATTACCATAGATTAAAAGCATTGTAGGCTATTCTGCCTAGAGCTAAGCCAACTACTTTTTTAGTCCCATCCTTCCATTCATTCGACCTTATCTTTCCTCATCACTTGGTGTTTTACATAATTCAAAATGTTGTCCTTTTATAAATGCCACTAGCCTATAAAATATAAACTGAATGAACCTCTTTTTCCCATTCATTTTATCACCAGCACTTAAGGTAGTTTGGTACTGAAAAGGTACTCGGTTTGTATCTGCTGACTGAATGGATGATTGCTAGGTTGGGTGGTAAGGTTATGGAGTCTTTAATGAGTGTTTACAGCCCACTGAGAATAATTAAACCCATATATTCATTTGTTCAACAAATATTTACTGAGTACATATTTTGTATCTGGCATAGTCAGCTTAGATATGCAGTGTTGAACAAAAGATAGCCACTGCCGGGCATAAAGAGTTTAAAACTTGAGTGTGCTTCAGCCTTACAGAAAATCACTGTAACCTGGTAGGCCTATTACCCTGCCCAAGCCTAATGCAAATATCTTTCAATTCATACATCTGGTAAGGAGACACATTGCCACCATGCCTCATGAACTGCATAACAAGCTAAATATCCTCACGTGTACAGTGTAACTGCCTTTTCCAGGAATATGAATTAAAATGTGAATGGTAACTTAGCTACTTGAAAAACAAAAAGATATCTGAAAATAGACTAGCAAGGACTTTCACTTGAATTGGCCCTCAGCATTACACTTAGTTCTCTGAAGTTTCCAAAATTATACATTTCATTGTTACCGATGACTTAATCAGATCCTTGGGCTTCTTTGAAAGGATGCATGCTTTAGTCTGAATTGAATAAAACAGCTCTGGCCTGGAGTCAGAGGATCTAAACTCTCATTAATTCATTTAATGATGACCTCACCATGTGACCATCACATTTGAGTCCTCCGTGTTACTGCATCTACAGAATTAGCTACATCACCTTGTCATATGTGTACGATTGCATTCTTGTAAGGGCCAAGAAAAATTGCTTTGCAAAAATGCTTGTTAAACTATAAAAATCTGTGCAACATCAGGCTATGGGAGACCTCTGCTGCGGTGACCATGGTAGGCTGAACCACACATTTTAAAATTCTTTCCTCACTTGTACAAATTCACAAAAGTCCAGACTTAGATGTCTTATGGAAGTAAAACAATTTCTATTTTTTTCCCATCCAATTAACACTTCAAATTTACCACAGGGATTTACTTTTTTTTTTCCTATTCTAAGATTACAATTCATAGAGCAAGATCCTTAAGCCCTTTGTGTTTTTTTTTTTTTTAAAACGCTCAGAGTCCCTGCAATTAATCGATGTGGGTGTAAGAGCACTGAATAGAAAACATCCCACTGACGGTGACCCTATAGATTGTTCACCTTGACTGAAAGAATGGATTCTGCCTGGCAAGGCAGCTGGCACCTGTAATCTAAGTACCTGGAAGCTACTCGGATTTCAGTGCTAGTCTTGACTAGCCTTGGCTACATCAGCCCGAGTCATGTTGTAAGATCCTCTCAGAAGGAAGATGGGGAGAAGCAGAAGGATGATCATGCTTCGAGGAACCCATTGAAAATAGAAATTATTAGCATGTTATGCTGGTTTAGATCAACTTTTATTTGTTGACATTGTAGCTGTGGGTTTGCCTCCCAAGCGGATCTTCCTTTTATGCTTCTGTACAGATAAATAAGTATTTTTGAAGGTTTGCGCTTGCCTCTAATTACTCAGTTAAAGTAACAGTCACAATGACTTGAAATGTGCTCTGTCCCAGCCTTTGCTTTGAGAGTCTATGGTGGTTACGTTCTTAAAGAAACAGGAAAATGAAGACAATCACTTCTTTAATAAGAACAAGATAATCAGACCAAAGAATTAACCTGTCTTTAAAATCTGTGAAATTCTCAATATAGTACTGATGATATATCCTTAGTTTATTAAATAGCTTAAACTAGGAAGAGGTGAAGATTGAATCAATACCATCTTACTTGCTAATTATCTCTAGGGAAGAGGGTGAGTCCAGCCTAAGTTGTTTTCAATTCCATGCAAGGTCATAATGGGCAACATTTAATGAAATGTGCTTGAGAATTTTCTCAGCCCAGTCCCAGTGATGAGGAGTGTAGTGTTTTGAGACAGAAACAAACCTGGGGAGCCTATACCTTTCTCAGACTATTGGCCACAGCACTGCCCAGCAGAGAGTCCTGGGTCCTGTCACACTTCTTTCACTTTAAAATGGCGTCTTTAGTTGGATGTAAGGTTGTGTAGAATAGCAAGTCTACCTGCCTTCTGGTTCCTACTCTGAGTTCCTGTCTTAACTCTCCTTAAATGATGTGCTGTGGCCTGGAATTGGAAGCCAAATGAAACCACTTTCTTGTAACATGTAGCAGGACATTTGTAACAGTGACAAAAATGAGATGAGGACACTGCTTCTAGCCATTTTAGGTAAATCAATGGTGTATCCAGCCCTTCTACCCTGATGTTGTACTATAACTTAGATCTGGAATGTTCCAGAAAAGCCTCATGAGTTAAAGTATCCATCTTCACACTGATATCAGGCTGTGACCTGCTCTCAGTTACTCCATTTTGTCTAAAACAGATTGCCCCAGGAGACTTTATTTTACATGGAGTACTTGGCTCAATTTTGAGTGCAAATGCAGAGGCTTGGTGACTCTGCACCTCATTGTACACATAAACAACACCATCTGTCTGGCACTACTCATGAGGCACTGACTGAGAAAACACATTCCCAAGAGAAGGAAAAAAAAAGTATCAAATTAGATTAGGACCATATGAGCAACATATCAAGAAAACCGAGTCTGAGAACTTATTGAGAACACCGGGCTATGGTATGGTACCCTCACCTGGACCCCATAAAGAGAACGATGCCACACTACCACACTGTGATGGAAATAGTCTCCATGGACCTGCCGTCTGACCACTCAGTGTGTGCCTCAAGGAACTGACAGACAGAGAACCCCCAACAGTCCAAGTGCACCCGCTTAGCTCAATCCACACTGCTGACCTAACCTACGAGAACCACCACCCGTCTGTCTGCCTCTCATCCATCCTGACCCAGAACTGCACCTCTACAGCTCTCCACCTTCCTTTGCCTTGTTTCTTTAGCTCTATTCACCCCCGAGTCTCAGCCCAAACCTGTGGCCCTGTAGATCAGCTCTGCAGTAGTGACTCCAGCAGCTTTCCTTCAGGGTTCAACTGGAACCTCAACAAATTCTCTTTGTGTCTCTTCACCCTTCACCCTCTGCCTCCAGTAACTTTCCTTAAAGTCTTTGCCCTTTTAATCCTTTATAGCCATTTCTGTAACTTATTACATCAATGGATAGACAGGTAGATATATGATAAAGATATATGATTGATAGTTGATAGATTAAACAGATGATAGATTAGCTAGATAGATGATGATAATATAGATATATAATCTACATATAGATAGTAGATGCAGTTACTGTATGATTAGTTAACATTAAGACTGGGATAAAAGAATCAATATTCCCCACTCAGCTACTCATGGGGTCTGTCTGGAGGAAGTAAGCAGCAAGGGCGAGCCTGTGAAGAGTGTATACTGCTCATGGCTCCTCCCTTCCTTTCTTTTTCCGTTTCCTGTCCTGTATGAGGTGAGCTTTTTGCTCTGCTACACACTCCCTGCCATGAAGCTGCCTCATCACCCATAGCCCCAGAAGCAATGGCATCAAGTGTCTGTGGAATGAAGCCAGGGGCTAAATTACATTCCATCCTATTAAGTTATTTTCTCTGGTTTTGGCCATGGCTATGAGAAAAATCTCACCAACACATACCTAAAATGGATGGTACCATATCTAGTAAGCCAGGAAAGGAGTAAAATGCCACCCTTATAGTTTCTGAGATTGTTGCACATCATAGAGTGGGTTTGAATGTATACTGTATGCACCGTGGACAAGGGGCAACAGAGAGATGCCTGTCTCTTGGCAGACAACTGGATACACCACACACAACTCCTTTGTGGAGAAGAGTGGGTACACTCAGATACTGTGTCGTGTGTTTACAAGCTAGCTAAGAGGGTCTAGGGAACATCTAGTCTGTCTAAATAACAAGAAATACAGCTGAGAATCTCCATAAATAGAACAGGGCAGTGTGCACTCCAGGGCCAAGGTCTGCACACTAATACTAACGTCTCTGGGAACAGCGTCGTCTGCCAGGGATGCTGACATCATCTTAAGCTTGTCTCTCTTGAGATTGAAGTTGAGCCAACGCTTCACTGAACTACCAAAAAGGGAGTGGAATTATGGTTCAGAACCACTCAGGGTTATTTCCCACCAAGTTCCTTCTGACCTCCACTGTACCCCACCCCATACATACCATATTAAACCACATTTCCGTGCTGATAGCTCTCTAATACCTGCTTCTTTTTAATGCCTTTAGATCTCAAGTGTAAGCGAAGGGGTCTGAAGAGAATGGGGGACAAGAGACACGAAGAAGGATGGAAGAAGGATGCCAAGACAAGAGTCTGATCAAGGGGACAATTTTATTTTTCCCCAAGGCTGAATTCATACCATAACATGGGTAACAGAGGGAGGGGGGAAGAAAGAAACATTTACGCAGGCCAAGGACACAATATTCGTGTGGTCAGGGAATCGGCTGACGTATATCTATTAGTCAGCAGGATGTTGGTTTTTCAGAAAGGTTACAGGTCATCACATTGGGCGTCTTGACGTATCATATTATTATTCATCTTGACCACCAGATTTGTATTAGTCTTCTGCAGATGGCTGGGGATTTTCCATGAACCTAGTCATACTTAATTCTAACCATACTAATAACATCAATAATGGAGGGCTTCAAGGGCATTGCTCCCAACACTCAAGGAAATCTTCAACTTCTTTATCCCCACCTCCATTTACATATGAATAAATGTGTGTTTGAATGAATATATGAATGTCTGTATAAGCATATGTAGGTATGAATATATGTATGTATAATGTCTGAATGTATGTATGTGTATATGCATATAGGTAAGACTTTTGTGCTATTCATTTATTTTCTTTAACCATATTTTCCACAGGTGATTACTGTCACTTCAGTGTGTGGGTCAGGTTGGTTTTTGTTTCTTTGTTGTTTCCTTGTTTTTTTATTTTATTTTATTTTATTTTGATTTTGGAACAACACTTTTGTGCTATAGTTCTATAAGCTTTGTGACATTTGAACAAACACTGAGAATTCTGTGACAATTCTGTGGAGCACTGACTGTGCTCCATGCCAATGATCTCCCCTTAGAGTGGCTTTTAGTGCCTCACTCTTATTGTTAGTGATTATTAAAAGATCTAAGACATAAACTTAAATGTAAATTAAAAGATGTGAAGTGCTAAAGCACTTTAGACATTTTAATTGTTACTCATATCAATGGCCTTGTTTGGACTGCATTATTAATTTTTGAAGGGGGGCTACTTTCAAAAAGGGGAGAGTGAATTGGTTTGAAGAAGCCAGGGTTTTCCCATTCCCCTGATCCCATGTACATTATACAATACTGTTCGGGGATTAGTTACTGTGAAAGCTCAAAGAAATATTTCGACTTCTTTGTTATTCTAGTATCATCACTTTAATTAAGGACTAGCAGTTTAATTATTAGAGCTTTGAAAAATTGTTGAGTAGTAAAACCTGTTAAGTTTCTGAAATTCAGGGCTGGAGAGATGGCTCAGTGGTTATGAACCACTGCTTTTCCCAGAGGTCCTGAATTCAATTTCCAGCAGCCACATGGTGGCTCATAACCATCTATAATAGGATCCAGACTATCTTCTAATGTGTCTTAAGACAGAGACAGTGTGATCATATACACTAATTTAATTAATTAATCTTTAAAAAATTCTGAAATTCATGAACTTCTTAAGATTTTAAGAAATCTTTGTCTAAATCCACTGAACTTCCTACCAGTTCTCAAAATCTCAATGTCTTTATCAGTTTTAATACAGCAGCACATGCTGCAAAGATGAACATGAAATGGTGAGTCTACAGTCATGTGCCAGCTGGCATTTGTCACCAACTTGACAGACTCTAGAATTATCTGGGAGATGTGCCTCTGAGCTTGCCCGTGAGAGATTATCTTGATTGTATTAGTTGAAGTGGGTAGACATGCTCACTGTGTATAGCATCATTTCCTGGCTGGGATTTTACACTGTATGATTGGAGAGAAATAATTGAGCTGCAGCATGCATTCAGTGCTGTCTGCTTTCTGCCTGTGGATGTGATTAGTCCAGTTGCTTCAAGCTCCTACAGCCTTGACTTCTGCTCTATAACAGCTATACCCTTGAACTCTGGTCTAGAATAAACCTGTTCTCCCTTAAGTTGCTTTAATATGAATATTTTAGTACAGAATCAGGAAAGGGAACCAAGATAGTCATTAACTTTTGGATACAGAGTTTAACCTTGCTGAACTTTGATTTTCTTACATTTGAAATAATCTATACCTCGTAGATTAGTTGTACTCATTAATATCCTATCACTGTACCATAATAATAGAAGAGGTAAAGCAATAACTATGTCGCATATATATTTATATGTATATACTGTTTTATTAGGCAAGGGTTCTATGGAGCAGAGAACTATTGCATAGGTTAGCTTAGCTGCTCCAAAGGGTTATTAAAAGCTAAGGCTTTTTTGTATTTCTTCAAGTTGACTTTTAACCTTAGGCTTAACATTATGCAAGATGGCTGCCAAACTATTAGACATTATCTTCCACCAAATTGCAACCAAACATGAAGATTATTTCCTTCTCATGAATCTGTATGTCCTGACCTGGCAAATACTTGGAGGTCAGGTGATTCATGGCTGTGTACGCTTAAATTTTTCAGTATCTACCAGTTTTAGTCTTGGTTCTAGAGATTGAGTCATGACCTCCAGAATATCAGGAACTGGTCCTTAGTGAGAAACCGGCCAGTTCTGATCTAACACATGGTGATATTTAGGTGTTTAATAACTGTCAAATTTCAAATTTACAGTTTCATCTGTTTTTTTCTCCCTGGTTTCTATTTATTTTCTTACTTCATCAGACCCTGTTCTTTTATTTTATTCCCATTTATTTTTGTCCCACAATACACAAATAAAATGTTAAGTAAAAAATAAAATTTTTATGTTCTTTCTTTTTCTTTATATGAAAACATGACAATAAGTTGAGTGTTTTTATTCCACCACAGGAAAAATATAATGAAATACTTTTTATTAAGTGACTTAAAAAAAAACTCTTATATGTATCATGTATTAGAGGTTCCTGTCACTTGGGATAGATTTTAGGAGAAAAGCAAGTCAGAGACACTAAGAAACCAGTCACTGTTGGGGATGCCAAGAGGTGCATGCTAACAGCAGCCTGTTATAGCTGTCTCCTGGGAGGCTCTGCCAGAGAATGACAAATACAGAGGCAGATGTTCACATCTAACCATTGGACTGAGAGCAGGGTCCCCAATGGAAGAGTTATTGAAAGGACTGAGGTAACTGAGGGAGTTTGCAACCCCATAGGAAGAACAACAATATCAACTATCCAGATACCCTAGAGCACCCAGGGACTAAACCACCAACCAAAGAGTACATATGGAGAGACCCATGGCTCCAGCTGCATATGTAGCAGGGGATGGGCATCTATGGGAGGAAAGGTCTTTAGTCCTGTGAGCTAGATGCCCCAGTGTAGGGGAATGCCAGGGCAGCGGGGGGAGTGGGTGGATCGGTGGGAGAGCACCCTCATGGAGGCAGAGTGTGAGGGGATGGTTTGGGAGGGTTTCTGGAGGGGGGAACCAGAAATGTAAAGAAATAAATTTAAATAAAAAGAGAGAACCTGTACTTAGAATGAACAAACTAGTCTGTTCCAAATCCCAGCTATTCTCACTGACTTCAAAGTTCGTCTCCATCAATTTACACATCCATAAGTCACATGTGAGTCATAAGAGTGGCTGTCTCACAGGAACCGTGAGAACTAAATGAGAAAATTCATGTAATGTTTTTAGGGGAAAAAAACTCCCAATTAGGGATCATTTATCTCAACACTCCTGGGTAATAAAGTAGAGAGAGAATGCAACAGCTGGCTCAGGGGTGGGAGAGATGGTACCACACTTGTGGCTTTCGTAGAGCACCCCCATTTGATCAACACAAGCATCCACATGGTGGCTTACAACCACCCATGGACCAGTTCCAAAGGATCGGATGCCCTCCTCTGCTTCTGTGGACACAGCACACATGCAGTGCAAACAAGAACATGCAGACAAAACACTCACATATATAAGGTAAATACATCTTTTTTAAAAGAAATTAAAAATATAATGATAAAAAATCAACTTGTTCAAATGTGAGTTTCCCAATCTAACCCAGGGCTTCTGGGTCAAGTGATGCTCAGGGATCAGCACCCTGCCTTCGTTTGCTCACGGTGGCTCTCCTTCACTGAAGAATTTACCTTCCGTCCTCCTTCCTTGTTCTCACCTATCCACCCATTCCTAACTGAGTAGACCTGGGACAACCGCAGATCTATGGATTTAACTTCTACTCTTCAAGTTTACTCTTTAACAAATATGTATTTATTTCTCATGTGTCTGGGCACATGTTTGCATTTGTGAGTTCATGTGCTTGCCTGTGGAGGTCAGAAGTCAACCTACAGTGTCATTTCTCTGGAGCAAACCTTTTCTTATTACATTTTTGACACAGAGTGGCACTGCAACCTAGGATTAGATGACCTAAGGATCAGCCTGTTTCCAGCTGCCCATTACTGGGATTACAGATGTGTCACCGTGCCCAGCTTTTTATATGGCACCAGAGAGGGAATGCATATTTTGTGCCTATCAGCAAGTACCTACTACTTAAGTCATCATTCAGCTCCTGACTTGCCACCCTTCTATAGTGTCTCCATTTCTATTTGCAGTCACCTGCTAGGTGTCTTCAGTGGACCTTAAAACACAACCAAGTCAATGTGCAGGTTTGGACAGAATAATAACTGAGTTATATCTGGGTTTTCCAGAGTGGGCGGAAAAAGAACAAAAGAAATTTCAAAAAGAAGGAAAGAGAGAAAAGAAGAAAGGAAGGAAGGGTCAATTAAGAATCGTCCTGAAAACTGCTGCTCCTCCTGTTTTTCTGTCTCAGACCTACAAGGTGGGATCTGCAACAGCTTTCAGAAATCAGACATCACTCGCTAGTCATGTCCAAACACTTTGGGTGTTTACGTTGCTGAAGGAAATAGTCCTTAGTCTGACATGGAGTCTGCCCTTTCAGACTGACCGTGCTATGCCACTTACTCTGCTTCATGCACCTGCTGCTTGTCAGAGAGCGGGAGAGGAAACGTTTCTTCCTCCAGAAACTTTAGGCCCATTGACTGGCATGCTGCAAGTTCCATTAACAAAGGAGATTACAAACAGATGTTTTTGAATGCGTGGGTTGCCAGACACGAGCGAGCCAAAAGGATGGCTGGAATTTGAGGTCTACATACATAATTTGGTATGGTAAATGGAGAGAGTGGAAAGGTCACTTCATTTAAAAGGCAAATCATTTTTGTAACTCTCGGAGCCCAGTTAGTGCTGCCCATATGTGCATGACTGGATTATCCACCTCGCCTTGGGCAACCAGCCAGTGGCCACTCCAGCAAATAAGTGGGATTTTCTACCCCAGCAGCTGTCAACCGATCCTTCCCACATGCTGGAATTTTCCTGGCTTAGCTTTGAGCAGATGAGCACAGTCGGCATGAGTTCACGTGTGCACCAGCATTTGATGTGTGCACCAGCAGGCCATGCACAGAAGACAGCTCTCCTCTCCATCCTCTGGGGCTCACATTCTTTCCGTGCCCTGTGGTGAGTGTCCGCTGACCCTGTGGGGGAGCACTCCCTGACCCTATGGGGGAGCACTCCCTCAGTAATTCTCAGCAGTTTGCACAGCTCCAAGTCTCTGCACTGACCACTGCTGACGTCAACAAGAAGCTTCTGTCTAAGGCCAAGAGAAGCACAAACTCGTGGATATAAACGTAAATGTCTAGGAGGCATTTTCACAGCATGACTATTTAGAAAAACATCATAGGGTTTCCCCATTGGTCTCTGACATCCGTCCTTACCTTTGGATTCTGACTATGTTTATGGAGTCAGGGATGAATTGCCCTCTGCGGAACAGGCCTCAAATCCAATTAAATGAGTGGTTGGTTACCCCCATAAGCACTCTTATTGCACCAGTGCAGACAGATATTTTGACTGGTAGGCCATAACTGTAGGATGCAGAACCCAGCACTGTGTTAAAACCACTGATGTCTTTCTCCCTGAGCAGCCTGAATGGCCCCTTCTAGCACTGTGAAATCTAGCCATCAGGGAGAGTTTCCAAAAGCAAATGTTCTAAGGAGGATATTGGGCTGTTAGAAGAAAAAGGCAGGTACATTTGGTTATGGTGCCAACATTTTGTTTCTGAGGTTCAAAGTGCTCCTGGGGCGGAGACAAACGACAACTCAATATTGGAGCCTCTGCTTCGAGCCAAAGAGATTTCAGACACACAAATTCCTCTAGCTCAAAATGATTCTTATGCCAAAATCGCTTATTTTGACTGATATATTCTGTCTTTTTTAGTCTCTCTCTCCCCCTCCCTCTCCTTCTCCCTCTCCCTTTCTCTCCCTCTCTTCCCCCTTCCCTCCCTCCATCTTCCCTCCTCCTCTCTCTCCTCTCTTCCTCTCCTCTCCTCTCTCTCTCTCTCTCTCTCTCTCTCATCATATCATATAGCTGAGGATGGCCTTGACCTATGTAGCTGAGGATAACTTGACCCTGAACTTCTAGTCCTCCTGCCTCCAACTCCAAAGTGTTAATTACAAGCAAACACCACTATACCAGTTTTATGAACTACGTGTATTAAACTCAGGACCCAGGGCATTATCTTGCTAGACAAATACTCTCCCACCTGAGCTACATGTGGTAGTTCTTAAACATTACATTCTGACCCTTTCAACTACTCTTTTCAAAGTTCCTTCTTCCAAAGTAAATCTGAGAAATCCTACATTAGTTCAAAAGCTGGCTCAATTGCCCTTAGCAGTGCCAACCTCAGATAATTATTCCTCCATCTGTTTCCATGGCAGATCCTCCAGAGCTCTTTAGCATAGAACATCTGCTTAGAACCACGTTCATTCTCTTCTTTACTCAGTCCCCCGGTTTTCGAAGAATGCTCCCTATTAAACCTGCATGTAAAGCTGCAGGCCCTAGATGATGCTACAGGGAAGTGAATGGACTGAGGAAGTGAGGGCTTCTGGAATATCATTGCATCATACCTTGAGGGTATACCCTTTAGAGGGATTGTGATAACGTACTCCTCTTCCCTTTCCATTGCTTCTTAGATCACAGCTTAGGTTTGCTCTACTCGTGCTCCTATTGTGATGTGTTAACCCTCCCCAATAACCCAGTGGTGAACTCAGCTCAGACTGAAACCTACAGAACCACGGGATAAAACAAACCTTTGCTTCGTAAATTTATTGCCTCAGGTATTTCATTATAGTAACATGAAAGTGATTAATACAGTTGGTGCATTCCTTAAGGAAGTAGCCTTTTTTTTTTCAAACGCTTGAATACTCAGTCTTTAAAACAACTACTTTTATAGCTGGTGTAGTAAAAGCTTAATGGTTATGGAAGAAATGTTTAAAATGTTCATAATGTCAAAATTTGCATTCAGCTTTGATCATGTGTTTAATTCATCTAGGTCATTGAATCTGATTTTTTATTTTTTTAGAACTTGAAATTTCCTGAAAACTTTATTTGGGTACATTTTGGCATTTTCTCTTTCAAGATTTCATTACTATTCATATATTTTCATTCAATTAAAATGTAGTCACTTTTGAGATTTATAATATAGGAAAATGATGTTGCCTACTCTTGCATAGCAGATAAAATATTTGCAATGAGCTTTGAATTACAATCGGCACCAGTGTTAAGCATTGTGTAGTATCATTAGCATTTTGGCTAGAAATCTCTCCCTCTAAGCACATATGGGATTTTTATTTTTATGCATAAATTTGCATAAACATTTCACTATCGTTCACAGATGAGTCCTAAGACATTAACTTGACAAATATCATGATCTAGACATCAGTTTCAGTGGGTTGGAAACTACTTAATAGAGATATTTTTGTGTCTTTTGAGTCTGGAATAGTCTTCGTTAGTCTCTCTCTCTGTCTACCTTTGTCTCTTTGTCTGTCTGTCTCTCTCTGTGTCTTTCCCCACCCCATTCTTTCCCTTCTTCTCTTTCTCCACCAAAGAGGAACTTAAATATTGTTGATTGTAGATGTCTTTAATTAATATATCTTTGCTCAAAAATACCTTACATGGTTTTACTTGATATTTTCAAATAACCCTATGGCAGCAGCATAGAATATTCAGGAATAAGTTTATTCTGTAAAATGGAGGTATTCTGATCAAGCAATCTTATTTATTTTGCTTCATTTTTGTATAACCTGAAAGCCCTAGCTTCTTCAGCCTCCACACAAGACCTCACAATACCTATGTCAGCTCTTGAGTCACCAACTCCTCCTGTGCTTGGCTGTACGGTCTAGCTCCACTCTGATAGGCACAGGCTCAACATGTTTTTCCTGACTACCATTCTCCTTTCTGGGCTCCTCTTGGTCCTAAACAAGAGGCACAGTCAGAATAAGGCCTCTTCCCTTTACTGTCCAAGATACCGATGGTGCCAGAATGTTTGGTCCTCAGCAATAGGGTTGACTGAATGTGTTTATTAGCTGAGAAAAACCTTCTCTTATGTCTTCTATTCAGTAAAGGCCTGTAGCAAGCCTGCTTAAGCATCGAGTACTCCAGACTCACCTGAAAGGGGGTTAGGACTGGTGCCTGACTCTGAGCTGGACTCTGAGCTGGACTCTGAGCGCCTACTTTAGTTTTACTCTGGAGCCTTGTCTAAAATCTATGTGCTGAGGCTACAAGGCAGCTCTCTTCTGGGCAAATGCAATTTCAGAAGTTGGTCAGCCCACACACACCTAACTGCTGATAAGGTCTCTGTCACAGTGGCTTTTGTCTGAATATCAAATATGGGTGAAAACCCAGTCTTACCCCTACGCATTGTACAATTCATAATCTCTGTTTATCAAGGGATATTCAGAGATACCCAATACATTCATTAGGCAGGAACATTATCAATAACTATTTATAACTTGATTATTAGTTTTGTGACTATGAATAGAAGCTAACTTGAAAAGTTACCAAAATTTGACTTTTTGGGGTTTTTTTGTTTGGTTGGTTGATTTGTTTGCTTGCTTGGTTGGGGTTTTTTGTTTGTTTGTTTTGTTTTCTGATAACTGGCATTCAAACTTCAAACTTCTTATCTAGCTATGGAAAATCTGACACAAGGGTGTCAAAGCTCTGAAATTATAACCTTTTACTGTAAAGGGCTTCTAGAACTACATTCCCTACCCAAAGCATAGCCAGGGTACTCAATTTGTATCTATACTATTCATATTTCTATGTGTACAGCCTGGAACAAATGTCTTTTGTAAAAACTCCTCCTATATAAAAATTCAAATCATTATGAGGTTGGCAGCCTAAAACATCAGATACTTATTAATTTACCATTCCTGAGCCAGATAAATATAGAGAAATAATGCAACAGCATTAGAATCTTTTACCAGGATGTGACCAAGATGTTTTGTAGACCTGGGTCACATCTGAGGTCAGACTAGGGAGAGATCCATTTCCTTCCATGCTATTAGACTCCTTGACCTTCTGTTAGCAGCCCTCTCCCACTTCCTTGCCAAGTGAACTTCTCCACATGAGAAAGTACTTCATCAAAGACAGTATCAGAAAGAATCAATAGCGTCTGCTAGCAAGATGAAAGTTATCATCTTCAGTAATGTAATCATACAAGTGATGACTTGTGCTGTACTCTGATTCACCAAAGCAACCTGGTAAGTCCCATGCTTTTCCTACTGGGAGGCAGGTAATCAAAGGCCATCCAGTTAGTTGCCTCTAAAACATATCATTTGAATTTCTGTCTCCTGTTTTAAAGATCTAAAATAAACTTAGTTCATGGAGTTGGGAAAATCGAATAAGCTAATCAACTCACATAACAGAGCAGTGCTTGTGTGCAGTGCATGCACCTCATGACTCTATTCAAGCCAAGCCTTTAACCATAGCTAACCTTCTACTTTTAATTACAGAGTTACCATCATTAAGTTTGTCTCTCTTCTCAAACCTAATTTGCAGCAATGTTGTTTGGGCTCGGATATTTCTCAGTGTGAGAGCACTTGTCTAAAATGCATGAAGTCCTGGCTTTGAGTCATAGACCTCTTATGGTTCAAAAGCACCAAAAAAGCAAGGAAAAACGATAATGTTATTGAACCATAAAATTTTTTGCAAATATTCCCCTTCCCATACTCATTCTGTGTGTTAAGGATTTACTCTTGATTGTTTCTCTGAAATGGCTATATGTTCCATTGACTCATCGTCTTGAACTGAAAATTAGGGACTGGGGAGAAGGTGCTGTCGATAACAGCCCTTGCTGCTCTTACAGAGCGCCCACGTGGGTAGCTCGTGACCGTCTGTAACTCCACCTTCAGGCGGACTCAGCTTCTTATCTCTGACACTGGGCTGCAACATTCTGAATGTCAGGCTTGAGGTTGTGTTACATGATTGGTTAATCTTGTGTTATATGGTGCTGAGGAATGAGACACCTGTGCCTTAGATTTTCTCAAGTAAAAAGAAGTCTTAATATGAGGTATCAAAGAGAGAGAGAGAGAGAGAGAGAGAGAGAGAGAGAGACAGTCACTATATTTCATTAATTTTCAATTTATTATTTATCTTCATAATTTAGTCATTTAAGGAAGATAATTACTTCTATATATTTTCAGAGAAGCAATTAATATCATATTGAATGAAAGTGTCACCTTATTTCTAAATTATTCCCACTGGTTAAAAAATGCATTTCTTATTTTAACATATTATAATTATAATTATAAACCAAATACTTCCGAAAATATACTATAAAAAGGAATACTATTTTTAGTTATTCATTAGAATTCTTATTTTAAAAGGAAATTACTGAGGATTTGGAGACTCCAAAATTCTATAGCAACATAAAAGCAATAAGAACGTGGGCAAAAACTGGCAAAATTACCTTTTCAGACCCGTAGAAATTAAATGCTTATTATAACAAGGTGCGGAGTGCTGATATTAGAGAATAAAAGAGCGTTGAGATGATTTTTAAATGGCCTTTTTCCACTTTGTTGCTCCCAACACCACTGTACAAAAAAAAAAAAAAAAAAAAAAAAAAAAAAAACTATAATAGCAGTAGCCGGGAAGGCTCCACTGGAGGCAGATATGGTTTGGTTTGAAGTGCCCCAAAGAGTCCCATTATCAGGTCATTTTCCTGAATCCATCTGTCTGGCAGCTGTCTGGAGCATCCAATGTAAAACCAGTTGTTGGTTTCTTGACTTAGAGCTCGTTCAGTCGGGAATAGACACTCCCCATCCCCTCTACCCCGCCCCAAAGGTTCGCTCAAAACAATCAGCAGCAACTGTTTAATCCCATAGCAGCTTAATGTAGCCTCATCGATCAGGAGTTAGAGACTGATCAAAATTCCAATATAAATACATAAATAATAAAACAGGACACTAATCTGTCCAGAGGGAGCTTTGAAAATCTCCAGCATATTCCCGAGGATGTGGAAGTCCACAGAAACACGTGAAAAGCTGTTTGTCCATCCAGATCAGCTCTGAGAAGATTTCTCGCTACCAGCTGATCTTGAAAACTCTGCAAGCAGAAATCAAAGATAAAGGTCAGCATGGAGATTTCCTACTGAAGCGTACATAGTTTAATCCACGATGCAGTCAGGAGACTGTGAAGACCAGTGCAAAGCGAGTGAAGACAGCTGTACGACCACAGAGGACCAGGAGACTAAGAGACCCCACATGGCAATGGATACAGATTTGACAAAATTGCGTCACAAAAGGAAGTAAACCTACATGTAAAGTAAGTAACAATACAAAACACTTAGACTAATAAATCACACAGAATACCCATAGTCCCAGAAGATTGATATGGAGGCAAGAGGATCAGATATTCATGGATATCCTCGGCTTCTTAGGGAGTTTGAGGTCAACCTGGGCTACATGAGACTCCATCACAAAATAAAATGAAATGAAGGAAGTGAAAAGAAAATATCCTGGCGACAGTGGCAATCTCATTTGCAGAGTTGGCAAACTATGTAATTTTCAATCCTCAGCTTTCAAAAATTATAACATGCAGAGAAAAGAAAGAGGTTAAATATACTCAACTTAAAGGATACTTTCTAATTCAGAAATTATGTCTGTTTTACACTTATGAAGAATATGCTCACGGTGTTTGTATTTTCTTTTTGTTTGTATTTATTTGACTTCCCATATTGCTTGCTATATAATTTTTGATTCATTTGCTTATTTAATTGTCCCATTAAGGTAAAATTCCTGGAAGCCCTAGGACCTGTCTTTCCTGCAGAACTAAAACCAGAAAGGTGACCATTGGGTTTCAGACACAGTACAAGGGACTGAGGTGCATATTTTACATACCAAAGTAGACCTGGCCTCCAGGTTCTCCCATCATCCCTCAGTCCTTACCTGGCATACCCCACCTCCAACTCTGAATTTCCAGAGTAGGAGCTGGGCTTCCCTTCCCTTTGCTATATAACCCAGTTTGGTCTCTCCATCTCTTCTTCTTCTTCTTCTTCTTCTTCTTCTTCTTCTTCTTCTTCTTCTTCTTCTTCTTCTTCTTCTTCTTCTTCTTCTTCTTCTTCTTCTTCTTCTTCTTCTTCTTCTTCTTCTTCTTCTTCTTCTTCTTCTTCTTCTTCTTCTTCTTCTTCTTCTTCTTCTTCTTCTTCTTCTTCCCCTCCCCTCTTCTTTCCTTCTCTCCATGTGTGAGCTTTCTCTCTTTTCTTCCTTTTCCCCTCTCTTCTTCCCCAGTGATTTCCCTGGCCAACTTCCTTGGGGTCAGTGAACTCTGCTGTAGCTTCCCAATAAACCCATTTTAATATATATTTTAACAACTTATCAAGGAGGGCTTTGCTATTAAAAATTATGACAGTAATAATAATAATAATGACAATAATGATAATAATATATAATAGTTTTGTACATGTGAAACTTATATGAAAATATTAAATAAGCCTATGTCAATTGAGATGATTTAATCTGAAGGAAGCATTGACAAGAATGGAGAAGATAAAGAACCTCAGAAACCCGTGTGGGAATCATCAGGTATTGACATAAGCATGCAATTATGATGGGTTACCTTGGTTTTCAACTTCACTACATCTGGAATCAAACAAAATACAAGCAGCTGGGCACACTGGGCGGGACTTTCTTGACTGGATTATTTGAGGTGGAAGGACCCACATTCTATTGGGGTGACATCTTCTATGTGGCAGCGCACATAGAAGGAAACTTTTGCTTGTTGCCTGCTTATCTTCCCTCTCAATGGTAAGGTCATACCTGCTGCTGAGGTATTCCTGTGCTGCTGTTATAACCTACTTCTTTGGAATTCCAATGTAAACTAAAGACCAGCAGCTCGTTAGGAATCCTCCAGGACTCCAGCACCAAACTGGGACTGCTCAGACATCAGTTTTCTGGCATGAAAAACTATATGACTTGTGGCCTTTCCATCAAGAGGTAGCCATTGTTGTACTACCAAGAAGAACCTGTAAGTCACTTTAATAAATCTCACACACACACACACACACACACACACACACACACACACACACACTCGTTCTATCAGTTCTGTTCCTTTAGAGAACTCTAACTAATATGTATACAGAAAGTCACCAGAGAATGAGAAAAGGAAAGTGTATTTGTGTAGAAATAGTGATCCAAATATCAATTTGTTAAAACAAATCTATAAATTGAAGAGACTCACAGAGGAAGGATAAACTCGAACAACTATACTCTATACCATTGATTCAAACCATCAAAAGACAAAGACGCTTGAAAACAGCAAGGAAAGTGTGGCTCTCAAATGCTAGACATTGCCAATAAGATAAGAACTGAAACCATGGAGAGAGCATTTTCCCTAAGTATAATGTAATGAAATCAGGAATCTGTAACAGGGAACATCAGTAAACATTTGTGTTCACAAATGTGTGTGAACACAACTAAAAATACAGGAAAATCAAACACTTCAAAGAATTCTGTCAACTGTAGAGTGATAGTTTTGTTGAATTTTGATATATATGTAATGACATTATTATGTAATGTTTTGTGCAAAGTCAATATTGTTTCAGAACAATATCGATTGCTTTGCCAAGAGCAGGGAAATATCAGCAGCAGTAGGAAAGACCAGGGTCTGCCTCTCCTCAATCAGGTCATCTTCTCTCTTCCACTGTACAATAATTTAAGTAAATTCTTTTTAAAAGATATCTTGCAATGAATCCCTTGATGTTTTTCATCTAGAAAGACAGGCATGGACAGTTTGTTTAGAACACCATGATACTCTGTTCAGCTATCCAGTAAGGATCCTCTTATTTTTTTTAGCCACCTGGGAAGTGTGGGTGGTGTGGGCTCTCCAGTTCTCTCTTGGAAAGGAGTAGTGGGTATCATGCCAGTGCTGCCTTGGTATTCTCTCAATGCCAAACCGATCGTGTGTGTGCCTCTGTTAGTCTTATCTCTGAAACTGATGAATTCAACCCACCGGCCTTAAATAAGACTATGACGCATGGCAAAGGGTTACCTTGGTGCTCAAAACGCGTGGCTAATACAATAGAAGTATGAGTCAGACGGCAGAAAGCTTTATTGGTCCTTGATTTTCTTTTATACTGGACAGCATTATCTTTACAGTCACATTATAGTGTGCGGTGGCACTCATTTTTCTCCTGAGGCTCCACTCAAAATTCCTTAGCTGGGGCTGGCAAGATGCTTCAGAGTGTGAAGGTGCCTGCCATCCATGTGACAATACGAGTGGATCCTCAGAATTCACATGATGAGAGAATTGACTCCCAGAGCTATCTTCTGGCCCCTCACATGTACATCAATGTCACCTACGTGTCCTCCCACATAATAAACAGTAAATAGATAAATAAATATAAAAATTGTTTTAAATCCTTGCACGAGTCACTCCTAATGCAGTTCAATTACAAAATGATAAAGACTAAAAGGTGAATTGGTAGTGGATTGTTATTTATTCTTTGAGAACAGCAGGCGTTAATCATAAGTCTTCACTGATTAATTTAATTAGTTACTTTTAAGTGTTGTGTAATCATGCAGTAGCCTTTGGATTAGGAGTGCAACCTTTAAAAACATGAAATAAGAAATACATCCAGCTACTCTTTCATATTTTAAAATATTTTTTAATTTTATTTATATAGCCCTATAATAAAGATAAAAATACTCATTTTAAAATCTATGTGGAATATACTCCTGAGCCAAAATGAAAGAAATCAATGTGAGAGACATTTTCTCTTTCTACCAAGTCTAAATTTAATATTCAAATATAAATTTGTTTTCAAATTTGGTAGTATTCTTCCTAGCAGAGGAAAGTGTAAAGAGTGTACCACTTGAAATTTAAAACAGCCTAGGAAGAACTAAGGAAGCTAGACTGCTTCACCAAAGGTTTGTCGGAAAGGTGTTTGTAGAATGGTGGCCTACCATGCACAAAGCCCCCAGAACTCTATCAACTAGGTTGGCCAAGTGTATCAGTAATCCTAGCACTCTGGAGTGGAAGTAGGAGAATCCAAAATCGAGGTCATTGGCTACTTAGTGAGTTCAAGGTCAGCTTGAAGTACAGAAGACATTCAAACAAACAAAGAAATAAAAAGTAAACAATAACAACCAAACCTCAAGTAGAAAAACCACTTCCTCATGTAGAGAGAATCCTTTGTGTGCTGTATGGAAGCATCACCTGTCAATAAAAAGCAGATGGCCTATTAGCTGAAGCAGGAACTAGGAGGTGGGAGTTCTGGTAGGGAAAGAAGAACTCTGGGGTAGAGTCAAGTGTGGGAACTCTGAGAAGACAAACACAAAAAACTGGAGAGAGGTAAACAGCCATGTGGTGCACATTGAACAGAATAAGTCGGTTAATCAAGTTATGAGCTAGTTGGGGAACAAGCCAAAGCTTGTGGACTGGACATTTATTCATAAATAATAAGTCTCAGAGTCATTATTGGGAGCTGTAGTGTGGGTGGAAAATCCCGCAGTTACATCCTCATTTGCTCTGTCTGTCACATGCTATTAAATTTGAGAATCCTTTGTTAAGTGCTGATTATGGCCAATACTCCACACTCATTGTCTTGGTCAACTGTAGAAGTACAGATAGCAACATCTGAGTGCTTGTGTGTGTGATACCCTATTGCTAGACTCATTTCATGGATAATAAAATGGAAACACTGAAATGGCTAAGGCATGTGCCCAAAGCCTCATCTATACAAACCCAAAACGATAGCTCCATCTGGCAGCTTTACATACAAACCATCGTGCTAAACCAATGCCTTCACATTAAACCAGAGTGTACCCTATCCTCCTTCCCATCTACCATAATACACAATACTTTGGCTTATAATTCTGAGGATTTATTTATTTATTTACACTGTTTTGAGAGTTTTCTATTTTCCCTTTCAACCTTCCGTGGTTGGCTAAAGCATCCCTGTTGTGGGGTCCAGTTGGTATTAGAAACATTTCAGCCTGTGTGCTGCTCCCACAAGGATGCAGACAGCTTCAAACACTAAGCACAGCCATTTTGCAGGCTTCTCCACAGAGGCACTGGCAATTTGACCAGTCTAAGAAACTAGTGAAAGCTACTCATTATTTGTTCACTCTGAGAGTTTGTGGTCTGAGTGTATGGAGCAATTCTCATGTCACAGGGAATTGTTTCTGTCAGAATTCTTTACTGATGTTTCTGGAAAATGGTCTAATGTCCCAAGGGTTCTGACCATATTAGTCACACATATTAGACGAAGTCATGCTTCCTTTCTGAAAGAAAAAGCATGAGAAGTATGAGAAGCTCCAAGATGGACATGCTTCTATAACAACAATAAAGTTTTTCAGGTTGTCGGGACAAGCTCAATGGAATAATAATAATAATAATAATAATAATAATAATAATAATAATAAATAAAAAAGCAGTCTTTTATAGTGCAAAACCTGAGCATTCTAAATCGATGAAAGCAAGTGGGAAACAAAACACATCAAACAAAATACCAATCAGGAAAACCATCGCTCTCATAAAGATGGACATTTTGTAAAAATATTTTAAGGGATATTTGTTGTTCCCTAAGTTTAGAAATACTTAAGTATTTTTTCTAGTCTTGGTTTTATTTTACTCTTTATTTTGGAAATAGAAATAACAATTGCAGTGGTTTAAATAAGTTTGACACCCATAGACTCCCGTATTTAAATGCTTGGCCTGCAGAGAGTGACACTATTATGAGAGGTGTCCTTGGATCAAGATCTCAGCTCCTTCTCCAGCATCATGTCTACCTGGATGCTGCCATACTGTCTGATATGATGATAATGGACTGAAACTCTGAAACTGTAAGGTAGCACCAATTTAAATGCTCTTCCTTATAAGGAAGTTGCCTTTGTCCTGATGTCTGTTCACAGCAATGAAACCCTAACTAAAACAACATCGTTCATTTGAGACAGGTTCTTGCTAGATACCCCAGGCTGGCCTCAAAGTCACAATGCTGCCTCTGCCTGCCTAGTGCTCAGATCACAGATTATAGGTGTTCACCACTATATCTTTCAAGACAATATGACTTTAAAATATAATACTATGGGAATGTGGTTCAGGTGATAGAGTGCTTGCCCTGTATGCCTGAAGCCCTAGAGCTGATTGACAGCACAGTAAAAAACCAGAGCTGGCAGCTTTGTGTCTATAACCCTAAAACTTTTGCAGGGGGTAGATTCATCCACAGTTCAAGATCATACTCATCTGAATAGCTAGTTGGAGGCCAGTCTAGGCCACAATATCCTATCTAAAAGACACACATACACAAAGATTGGTAGAGTAGGGATACTATTTAGTCTGAGAGTACAGGTTTAACCTCATTAATTTCACAAATTTCTCTACCAGGAGAAAAAGTATGCATATATTATCTTAATATTACAATAAACTGGTAGCATCATATAAGCAAGGACCCATGGGTGTAGTCAAATTTTAATGAAGCATCATGGCTACTCTGGCAAGGGATCACACCCAAAGACCTAGGTCTGTATGATCTAACTGGAATACAGACATATCCTTAGTAGACACCTTTAAATCCAAACAGTGATGTCTAATTGAGGCATAGACAAAGTGATGAATCATAGAAAGATTTCACAGAATGAGTCATATATAGGATATACCCAACTCTCATGAGGACAAGAAAGAGAGGCTACTTAAAAAGCAATGAAGGGAGAGAGGTAGAGGAGAGTTCACTTGAGTTTGGTGTAGTATAATTGAATGCAGTTGAGTCCAGTTGAGTTTGTACAGTTTCATTCAGTTCCATTCTGTTCATGGAATTGAGAAGCAGTTTTTTCAAGAAGACCAATCAGTCAGAAGCCAAGAGAAGTCCGTTTGAGTCAGTCAACTTGGAGTGGAGTTAGAGTCAGAACACATGACCAGCCAGCTAGAGTTCAGAAAGAGCTAGAAAGTATGAGTTTATTCAGCAGTTAGTCTCAGAGGCTCAATCATTCCAGGCCTACATTAACAGACAAAGGCTGGAAGCTAATGATATGCAAAAGATAGAGGTTAGAAGTTGCGGGCCTACCTAGGGATAGTAAGACAAAAATGTTTTTGGCTCAGCCCAAGCCATGTGTCTTAGTTAGGGTATCCATTACTGTGAGACACCATGACTAAAGCAACTCTTATAAAGGACAACCTTTAACTGGGGCTGCCTTACAGGTCAGAAGTTCAGTCCATTATCATCATGGCAAGAAGCATGACAGTGTCCAGGTAGCCATGGCACTGGAGGAGCTGAGAATTCTGCATCCTATCCTGAAGACAACCAGAAGGCTGGTATCCTCCGGCAGCAAGGAGGAATTTCTCTTCTGCAGTGGGTGGAGCCTGAGCATAGGAGGAAACCTCCGAAGCCCACCCCCACAATGACACACTTTCTCCAACAAGGTCATATCTCCTAAGAGTACAACTCCCTATGGGCCACGCATATTCAAACCGCCACTCCATGTATTTGCAGAGCTTGTGTACAGCTCTCATTTCATCCCTTCATCTGAGGAAATAAAAGCAACATTTACACATAGGTGTTCATTGTTGTATACAAGGCCATCTGCTAAGAGAGAGCAATGTCAAGGATAGCAAACACTTTTCTAGATTCTTAACTAGTTTTCTACCATACTGTCTAGTATATAAGCCCCGGGGGGGAAGAGATGTCATAAGGTAATATCCACCACTTCCTTCCTTTCCATGCAGTGGTTATGAACCTTGAGGATTCAACAACTACCAGAATATGAATTCCTGGGTTCTATGTTACAATAGGATTAGCACCAAGGAGCCTACACTTGAGGATGTTTTTCTATTCTAAAGGAGAATTCTTTATTTAAAGTTCTATGCAAGAGGGTCCATCCATCCACCATCCATCCATCCATCCATCCATCCATCCATCCATCCATCCATCCATCCTTTACTTATTGACATGAGGTGTCAGGCTGGTCTCCAACTCCTAGGCTTAAGAAACGCTCCTGCCTCAGCCTCTGAAACACTAGAGACTGAGTCAGGCATCTCTATATTCACTTGAGAAAGTTGCACTTGATGTTGACTCACTTGCCCGTTCAAAGGCCAAAACTGAAAAGGTGCCCACTAAATAATGTTAAGTACACGGTGGTGTTTTATTTCACATTAGAGACATGGTGAAAATACTGAATGAGGATTGTGAAGGTCACACTTGAAGTCTTGAGTAAATCCAAAGGTACCTGGTAAATTAAGGATAGAAAAATGATTTAATTACCCAGCTACATTTCAGATATAAATGACTGTGTAACCATCCTTACAATGGTTTCCTCTTTTTCCTCTTCCTCTCCCTCTTCCTGTCTCCCTTTCTTCCACCTCCTCCTTCTTCTTCCTCTACCTCATCCCCTCTCCTCCTCTTCTTGTTTCTTTTCTTTGTTTTCTTTTCTCCTTTTGCTAGAAAACTAGAAAAAAAAACTAGGCTAGAAACTTGGATGAAATTTTCTTTACATTTTCCATCTAAACCAAAAGCCCAAACTTAGAACAAATGTCTGTTATCATGCTATATTTTTATACTTCTAATCTTTATCTCTGAAGAAAATTGGCAATTAAAACAAACAATATGGAACATTTTAGAATACAGTCATCAAATTAAGGTTCTAGAAAGACCTGGGCCATTTTTAAAATTGTTCCTGAGCCACTCATTTGCTTAATATCTGTGTGAAATTACCCTCAACAGGAAGATCCTTGTTTGTAATTAATTCCTCATTGTAATTAATAATTTAAAGCCATTTCTTAGTTGAACTATTAAAAATAAAAGGCCACTTCTGAACTGTAACCCTTGAGCTCCCAGCCCATAGTGTTTAAATTCAGAAGTATATCTAGACCTTTAAAGAATGCTGTAGTCACTTTTTCAGAAACCTGGCTCTGTCTACCTACAAGACTTCACACTGAGACTATGATTAAACTGTGGTCTCTTTGTATACAAAATATATTTTTATTGACCTGTTAGTCACTTCATTGAAACTTGTCTTA
The DNA here is from genome assembly GCF_011064425.1 of Rattus rattus. Lineage (NCBI taxonomy): Eukaryota > Metazoa > Chordata > Mammalia > Rodentia > Muridae > Rattus > Rattus rattus. The sequence goes on along the minus strand of NC_046166.1, from coordinate 22,502,643 downwards.
ACTAAATTACTATTAACCCGAACAATCAAGCTTATTCTTTTAAACCACAGATAGCAAGTTCCTTAGGGTCTGTGTGTGGTATTCACACATGTGACTTCTCTTCTCATTGCCCATATAGAGTCGGTCAATCAAAGTTTATGTCTAGAGACCATGCAAATGCTATGGACAGTAGAGAAACAATCTGCATGAGGCAAGAAAGAAATCTGGTTCAGCATGACTTAGCTGAATTTCTGAACTCCAGAAGCCGAACTTCTGGAGTTTGACCCCCAAACTGTTTATCTTCAACATATTTAAGCATAGTAGAACTTTGGAAAATAGTTTCCTCATGACAATTACCACAACAAAGCTTAAGGCGCAACTGCATCAAAATCCCTTTGCAAGGAACATGTCTTTTGCAAAATGCCTGTGGCCTCTTCCCCAAGAATTGGTTCTACTGACTGAGAAACAATGCTCAGCCTAAAGATACAGAAAGGAAAGCTGTGGAACAGGCATAAAAGTAGACCCTTTTGCAAAGTACGTGGGACTCATTTATAAGAGTTGGTTCTACTGAGTGAGAAGCATTGCTCAGGAGTCTGAGGGAGGCCTGGCTCTCCAGATAGCAAAAGATGATCACCAGATAATTGCCAGTCTCTGGGAGGTAATTATGATACACATTCCTTCCACTGATGAGACAAGCCTATGTACTATGTCCTGGTTTCTCAAGTGCTTATCTGTGGCCACAAGGTCCCTGTACCCTCCACATCTATGCACCTACTTCCTGATACAGACTCTGACTTCACTACCTGCTCATTTCTCTCACTCTACAGAGATTTTTTTCAGCTTTTCATTTTCTATATCAGAAAACAACAATAATAGTAACAAAAACCTGCCTTCATAGAGTCTACTGGAGAAAGGAAAGAGATAAGATATGTGAAGCACTTTACACAGTGGTAAATAATCGTGAGTTCAACTGATATTAGCTGTTAACTAACAAAGGATAACTACAAAGTATTTTGATGGCCACAGACCAATACAGTGGCAAGCTCTCAGAGGACAACTAGATACAGAGTTAAAGTCAATTGGTAAAATATGGCCCCCAACACACATACACACAGAGAGCGAGAAGGAAATGAGACCACCATGATGGAAGATGCTTTATGTATTGATTAGAAATCTACTACAAGAAAAGTTATTACCTAATAATCAAAACTAAATGAGATCAACAAAATATTATATTATATGTTACAGGTTATTTCTATAACATTCCCCAAAGGCATATGTATTATAGGCTTGGTCCTCAACACAATAGCATTAGGTTATGTTATCTTTAAATGGTAAAGCTTAGTAGAAGGGAGTTAGGGTGGTAGGACAGGCCCATAAGAGGGGAATATTAGGACTCCGACTCTTTCCTGTTTTATCTTTGTTGTTTCCTAGTTGCTGTAACATAAACAACATACTCTATTGTAGTGGTTTAAATAGGTGTGGCCCTCATTGACTCATGTGTTTGAATGCTTGGTCCATAGAAAGTGGTACTATTAGGAGGTATGACATTATTGGAGTAGGTGTGGCTTTGCTGAAGGAAATGTGTCACTGTGGAGGTGGGCTTTGAAGTCTAATATATTTTCAAGTTATACCTGGTGTGACGCAAAGTCTCTCCTTAAAGTCTGAGGTGAGATAATGGTGGAAGGAACATAAAATTAGATCAGGCTGAGTTTATTGACATGGGACCTCTGACTGAAGATTCTAGGTTTAGTATGGAAGCTCACACAGTTAAAATGGTGTCAGAAGTTTGTTTGAATGGTTGGCTGAAGCGTTTATCAATTGATGATCTACTGAAAAGGAGTTGGAGATGCCTGATATTCCTTGACTTAGTGTTGATGAAGTGATTTTAGGGCTCAGGGAAATTGCAATGCTAGAGTGGATACGCTGTGTAAAACCTAATCCTCCACAATGGGAAGGTCCAAAAGATATGCCCTTCATGAGTCCTATAAGATGCAAACTGGTGGGGTTGGGGATTTAGCTCAGTGGTAGAGCACTTGCCTAGCAAGCGCAAGGCCCTGGGTTCAGTTCCCAGCTCCGAAAAAAAGAAAAAAGAAAAAAAAAGTTGCAAACTGGTGAGAAGGGCACCAGCACATTTGAAGAGTTTTGTTCTTGCCCTTTTCCTTATGCCAGACCTTAGGGTTGGAGACGCTGCTGCTCAATTAGATGAATTAAATGCAATGGGATTAATTGGGCTCTGAGATAACAAGGGCCAGGTGGCAGCATTGAATCACCAGAGACAAGGTGATCATGGTTATTATAATGGACAGTGTAGACAAAACAATGTTTAGAATGGCATAGCCCATAATGGTCAGCACAGGAGAAGTGAAATTTACAACGGCATGACTCATTTGGACCTTTGGTATTGGCTAATCGGTCATGGTATGTCAGGCATGAAATAGATAGGAAGCCTACTGCCTATCTGTTTGATCTGTATAAGCAAAAAATTCTCAAACAAAGTTTTAAAAAAAGGCTCCATTGGATCAAGGCAAAAGGCAATCTTGGCCAGTGAATCAATTTTCAGACTTGAGCCAGTTTCCAGACCCAGAACCCCATGAATAAAGGGGTGGCCAGGTTCCCCTGAGGAAAGATCTTAATAAGACACATAAAGTTTTGCTGTTAGCCTTTCTCCAGTTCTTTTCCAGAGGGATCTATGGCCTTTTACAAGGGCAACTGTATACTTGGGGAAAGGAAATAATCAGACTTTCTGGGGTCTATTGTATACTGGTTGTGAATTAACACTGACCCCAGGAGACCCCAAGAAACATTGTGGCCCCTGAGTTAAAGTAGTGGCTTATGGAGAACAGGTGAATAATGGAGTTTTGACTGATTTCCAACTCACAGTAGATCCAGTAGGTCCCCGAACACATCGTGTGGTCATTTCTCCAATTCCAGAATGCATAATTAGGATAGATATATTCAGAAATTGGCAGAATTCTCAGATTGGTTTCCTGACCTTTGGAGTAAGGGCTATTATGGTTGGAAAGGCTAAATGAAAGCCTTTAGAGTTGCCTCTGCCAAAGAAAATAGTGAATCAAAAACAGTATCATATCCTGGAGGAATTGCAGAAATTACTGCCACTATCAAGGACTTGAAAAATGCAGGGGTGGTGGTTCCCACCACATCTCCCTTTAATTCTCCTATCTGGCCAGTGCAGAAGACAGATGGATCATGGAGAATGACATTTGACTATGGAAAACTAAATCAGGTAGTAACTCTGATCACAGTTGCTGTACGAGATGTAGTTTCATTACTTGAGCAAATTAACACATCTCCTGGTACCTGGTATGCAGCTATTGATCTAGCAAATGCCTTCTTCTCAGTACCTGTCCATAAGGACCACCAGAAGCAATTTGCTTCCAGTTGGCAAGACCAGCAGTATACCTTTACAGTTTTACCTCAAGGATATATTAACTCTCCTGCCCTCTGTCATATCTTAGAAGGGACCTTGATAGTTTGTCTCTTCCACAAAATATCACATTGATGGACTATTTTGATGACATTATGATGATTGGACCAAGTGAGCAGGAAGTAGCAAGCACTTTGGACTCATTGGTAACACATATTCGTATCAGAGGATGGGAACTATATCCAACCGAAATTCAAGAACCATCTACATCAGTGAAAATCTTAGGACTCCAGTGGTGTGGGGCATGCAGAGATATTCCTTCTAAGGTGAAAGATAAGGTATTGCACCTGGCCCCTCCCACTACCAAGGAAGAAGCACAACATAGGTCTACTTGGATTCTGGAGACAGCACATTCCTCACTTGGGTGTGTTACTCAGGCATATTTACCACGTGACATGGAAAGTTGCTAGATTTGTGTGGGGCCTGGAACAGGAGAAGGCTCTTCAACAAGTCCAGGCTACTGTGCAGGCTGCTCTACCACTTGGACCATGTGATCCAACAGAACTGATGATAATTGAAGTGTCAGTGGCAGGTAGAGATCCTGTTTGGAGCCTTTGGCAGGCTCCTGTAGGTGAATCACAGACGAAACCTTTGGGATTTTGGAGCAGAGCTCTACCATCATCTGCAGACACATCACAAGCATCATCATCACAAGCAAGTATATGAAGAGGTTGCTCTAATACCTATGGTTTCCACTGCTGTTAACATGCCATCTGCTGCCAAGCATGCACCTATAGCATCACAGGGTGTTCCCTATGATCAACTGACTGAAGAAGAGAAGAATAGGACCTTATCCATCATCATGGTATTCCACACAATATGGCTTCTGATTAAGGAACTCATTTCACAGCCGGAGAAGTACAACAGTGGGTCCATGATCATGAAATTCACTGGTCTTACTATGTTCCCCATCATCCTGAAGCAGCTGGTCTGATAGATAGATGGCAAGGCCTTTTGAAGATGCAGTTACAGCACCAATTAAGTGGCAGTAGCATGGAGGGCTGGGACAGAGTTCTTCAGAAGATAGTATATGCTTTCAGTCAGCATCCAATATTTAGTACAGTTTCTCCCATAGCCAGGATCCATGGGTACAGGAATCAAGGGGAGGAAAGGTGAATAGCTCCACTCACGATCACTCCTAATGATCTTTTAGGAAAATTTTTGCTTCCTGTCCCCACAACTCTAGGTTCCGAAGGCCTAGAAGTTTTGGTTCCAGTGTGGGTTGTGCCCCTACTAGGAGCCACAATAAACATTCCACTGAACTGGAAGCTTAGACTTCCCCCTGGTCATTTTGGGCTTCTAATGCCCTTAAACTAACAGGCTAAGAAAGGAAAACCAGGGTTACGAGTGGTGATATATCCAGATTACTCTCAGGTAATTGGATTGCCTCTCCACAACGCAGGTAAGAAAGACTATGTCTGAAGTACATGAGAATCCTAGAGTATCTCTTAGTAGTACCATGTCTTGTGATTAAAGTCAATGAGAAACTACAGTAGCCTAATCCAAGCAGGATGACAAAGAATGCAGACCCATCAGGAATGAAGGTATGGGCCACTCCTCCAGGAAATGAGCCAAGACCTGCTGAGGTGTTTGCCAAGGGTAGAGGAAATATAGAATAGGTAGTAAAGGAAGGTAGTTATAAATACCAGCTAAGGTCACATAACCAGTTGCAGATACGAGGATTATAAAGTAATATGTATGAATGCTTCTGTTTTATTTTGTTAAGAGCACATTTGTCTTTCTTCCAATTTCTTTAACATCAATTGGTATTTAAATGAGATACTAAAAGGATGTTCCCAAGGGACGGTGCCCCATTGTAAATTTACAATGAATTTGTGATTGTACGAGGAATAGCTACATTATGTTAAGCATATTCATGACCTTGTTATTGTTTCATGTGGACATGAGATATTATTTGTGTCAAGTTGACAAGGAGTGGATTGTAGTGGCAGTTATTCCTGATTGTCAACTTGACTGTATCTGGATTGGACCACAATTCAGAATTGGAAGGCTCGCCTTTGATTCTGATCTTGAGGCTGGGAGATACAAGTGTCTGACCTGGATCTTGGCATGGAGATCTTGAGGCATAAGTGGCTATGAATCCCAGGAGACTAAAGCAAGGAGATTTCTAAGTTCAAAGTCATCTGGGACAAAGTAAGTCTCAGATCCAGGCATGGTGGTATACACCTTTAATCTGGAACACACCTTCTGCTACATAAGGACATTGGAAGAAGGAAGGTTCTCTCTTCTTAGCCTGCCTACCTTGTGGGACTGAGCCACTGCTAGATCCTTGGACTTCCATTCACAGCTGCTGCTGATCATTGCTGGGGAGTTGAACTACAGACTGTAAGTTACCAACAAATTCCCTTACTATATAGAGACTACCCATAAGTTCTGTGACTCTAGAGAACCCTGACTAATATAGCCCCCATAGACTCATGTGTTTAAATGCTTGGTCCATAGAAAGTGGCACTATTAGGAGGTATGGCCTTATTGGAGTAGGTGTGACTTCGTTAGAGGAAGTGTGTCACTATGGAGATGGGCTTTAATATCTTATAATTGTTCAGGGTACACCTAGTGTGACACGGAGTCTCTCCTTACAGCCTGATGATCAAGATACAGAGCTCTCAGCTTCATCTCCAGCACCATGCCTGCCTGAATGCTGCCATGGACTAAACCTCTAAAACTAAAACAAATTAAATGTCGACCTTTACAAGAGTTGCCGTGGTAACAATGTTTCTGCACAGCAATGAAACCCTGACTACCACATCTATCTAATATATACTACTGGCCGTGAAGCACCACCTCACCACAGACCTGAAGCAATGGAGTTTGAGCATGGGGCTTCAAATTTTTCAGCCAAAACAAGCCTATATTGTGGTGGATTATCTCAGGTATTTTGTTAGAGTAACAAAACCATTTAAGCAGCTCTAACTAAACAGTTAAGATTGAAATAGCAAACAGGAAATGAATTTTAACTAAAACTATAAAAATAAAATAATATGTACTAAGAAAAACTATTTGTAATCTACACTGAAGACTTCACAAGCTGTAAAATGATCTCTTACGGGAAAGTGAAAACATTAAAGATATGTAGAAAATAAGAAATGAAACTGTTTCTTCCTGTTAGGTTTATAGGCTTATTTTCTTGTGTTACAGTCTTCATTCGTATTACAGACATCTTTGGAAATACTTATTTCAGCATCACAATGTTGTTCCTTTTTTAAAAGGGATAAAAACAATGTACTGTCTTGTGGGCTTTGAACATTAACTCCTTTTCAATAAATAGCTCATCTACACAAACCTTTGGAGCCGGCTAACTTATCCATGGTGTCCTGTAATACAATGATATTTAATAATCTGTTTTAGTGCATGGCAATCCTGTTCTTCCTAGTGAATTTGATAGAATGTTCATATTTAAGTTTTTTCCTAAAATATTTGCATTCTTTCTGCCATCTGATTAAACTTTAGAAGTACTAAAGCATTCACTGTACAATCTCAATGTGTTGAAAAGTCACCACTTATTCTTGGAATGTTGGGGACTTTGCATCCACAAGTGACTATATAAAGGTAATTTCGGTGGAATACTACTTAATGACTTAAAACACCAGTCTTAAGAAAAACCTCAATCAAATTAGATATTGGAGTCACAGCAAGAACTGGCTTAAGCATCAATTAGGTCAAATTTGTAGCTTATTAGAAAATTTCAAAAGGATTCTGTTTGTGTTAGAAGAAAATTTCTAATAACATTTCATTCTGGGCATGACTGGCTTCAGAAGAGTGAAACCTCATGACTGAGAACTGTTGTCATTAACACACATGAATAGAAAAGTAGGCTCAATACAATTTATTTAGGTGTTACAGTGCTATTTACATATGGGTTTTGTACGGGAGAGAAATAATTTTCATGCACATCAAAGACTGTACATATCTGAAAAATAAGGTATATTACATCATAATACATAGACATTTTACTTGCTCCTAGAAGCATTTGATCACTTATGTGTTAACTAAACTAGTACAAGGTTTTTCAGACTCCTTTTAAGAAAACATCTCTTGAGCTAGAAATAATCATATCCCAAGGAGGACATGTTTTCACACGTGACTCTACTAAATTTAAAGGAATGGGAAATGAGCTGGCTATAGCTCAGTTCCTAGGGTACTGACCTAGCAGGTTTATGACGTGTGCTCTTCAATGCCATCTAAAACAAACATGATAGCACAAGCCTTAATCCCAGCACTGAAGACAGGAAGGCAGGGGATCGGATCAGGAGGCCAGCTGGGGTACATACCTCTCCTCCCAGGGGAAAGAAAAACGAAAACAGAACTGAACTTTGCTCGTTTCATCTATTTTTTCCTTGAGGAAAAACCCTAGGGAGAAAGGTATTCTTCTGCTGACAATTCCCATCACTGCAAGGAAATCAGGGGAGGAACATGAAGCAGCCACTCACACCCACAGTCAAGGGCAGAGAGACTGTGAATGTACAGATACTCACTTGTGCTCAAGCACTCTCCACGCCACTCCCTCCGGGACCCAAACTTAAGAACTCCCACAGGGTGGGTCTTCCCATTCAATTAGGGCAACCAAGACAGTTCCCCACAGACAGGTCTACAGCCGTGACAGTGTAGATAGCCCTGCCTGACACTCTTCCCAGGTTACTCTATATTGTGACAAGTTGACAACCAAAACAAACGCTTATGTAAAAGTATTCTCATATATAGTTCAGAACCACACATGCACAGCAAAATCTGAAGGCTCAATGTAATTACATGTTGACACTGGGTCGTTTCTAACAATGGAATCTAAAATTTAAACTCATAAATACAGGAAAATCTTGTCTTGATAGCATTTAATTGAACCAGACATTCCAAGAAATACACATTCTCTTTTTCTTAAAAATGTTTATATATATATATTATATATATGGACACATTTATATATATATATATGTATATGTGTGTGTGTGTGTGTGTGTGTGTGTGTGTGTGTGTGTGTGTGTGTGTGTACATTTACCTCAGCACTTGGGTGGCCAAAGGACAACTTTTGAGAACTAGTTCTCTCCTTCCACAAGCAAGATGTGAAAGCGTTTACCAATTAAGCTGTCTTGCTGGCCCAAACTACACAAATGCACGTTTACAGTTCACTATGTTTCCATAAAGTAAGCACATCCATCTGTATCAATAATAGAGCATTTTCCAACTTGGAAGTTCCCACCTTTGTTATCCCTTTGCAGAGCAATGATGGTTGAACATTCAACAACAGAGTCAAGTTTAGTCTAGATTTAGTTCCCAGCTTGACCTAGGGTTAATTTGAGTTAGGGGGAACTGTAACAAGTACTCAGAGACTCCTTTTGTTAAAAACACCAAATTGCTTAGACCCGCAAACATGCAACGGAAGCAGGACAGACACTTGTTAGCTGTCTCAGGACACAGCTAGCTCCGCTGTTCTGAGTCACTCTTTCCTGCAGTCACCATGGATTCCAGGAACAAGAAAGTCTGATAGACACACAGCTTATGACAAGAACCAAATCTATTTCTAGGCAGGAAAGACTTTCTTATCAACACCAATCTAATCCCCAGATAATGACCAATCAGACCGCAACTGACGAGGATTCAGTCAAGAATGCACAAGCACTGAGTATTATGAAGGCTCAATGTAATCACATGCTGACATTAGGTCGTTTCTGGCAATGGAATCTGAAATTTCAACTCACAAAAAAGGAAAATTTTGTCTCAATAATATTTAATTGATAAAATTCAATTACTTATCACTTTTGTCTCTTATCTAAATAATCTAAGTGCTCATGTCCTATCCATAAAGACAACACTTTTCCTGTCTTTGGTATTTCTTTTTATTTTTTTTTTTAACTATTTTATCTGTTTGATTTTTGAGTGAGTGGCCAGACAAGTTTCACTAGTTGTCCTACTTTCAACCTTCAAAGTCTAGTCACTGGCTGGGGTCCCTGGTTGCAGAATCATATAATATACATCTACTATAACAATATTCTTTGTAAAATTCTACTGCAAATTTGACAACTTAAAGCAACCCAAATTTCTGTCTGATTTTCCAAAGGCCACTCATTTTCAAGGCACTAGTGTGCCTGACTTCTGCCCTGTGTCACAGTTCTGCTTGAAGATTGAAGTGATAGAGCGTGTGTGAGCTTTGGAGCAATAAAAGACGAACGGTTACATGTAAAGAAGTAACTATGCCTACATTGTGCTTAGTCCAAACTGAGTTAGCTGCTATAGTTATTTAATGGTCTGTTTTCCTGTATATTAAAATAAGCATAAATTGTCTATCTTTTAAAGATGTTAAATATGAAAAAAAGATGTTAAATATGCATTATTCTCAAGGTTCTCAATAACAACCTTAAGTGGCTGGTCCAGTGTAAATCCTTTCTCTTTGAGAAACCAAACAATTTTGCAGTAAACCTTGGTCAGTGGTCATTAAAGATGTTGTGGTTTGCCCTGGAGTTATCTGTGTTTTGATGCTAATTCCATTGCCCCAAGGACAGCTGCCTAGTCACTTACTCAGGAATCAGGTGACTTCACCAGAAACTTCTCCCCATTGAATTTGTAAAATACAGGTGAGGGTCAGGTACAGGATAGAAGGAGGCCTGTCATTGGAGGAAAAGGAAGGAAGGGTGGGGGAGAAGTTTAAGGAGGAAGAGGAGACTGGAACGGAAAGGAGAAGAGACAGGAGGGAGAGAGAGAAGCCGTGGCAGGACAATGGAGGCTGACGTTAAGATTCTGCTCTATGTATTTACAGGTTGTTATTAATGTTCCTAAGGGATGGATGGTACTGGGCTTTTTATGTGTAGGTGGGCAATTATATCTTACCAATTGGGTCAAAGATTTTTGTGTTGTGTGTTCTTTAATGTGTAGATTTAAGTGTAATGGAGTGTGGGGCAACTTGTCTGGGCCTCCTCGGAGTTAGGATGTGTTTCCGCCAATCTTGGGGCACTGCGGTGTTGGACCTAGCAGGGGTAAAAGACAATGATACTTTTTTTATTTTTTATATTTTTGCAACAACATAAAGAGACAACACTTTTGCACATGACAGGGGGAACAGAAAAACAAATCAATTTTCCATTGTTTTGTAGTGTAATGGTTTGAGTAAGAATGACCTTCACAGGTTAATACATTTGCAAGCTTAGACCTCAGTTAATGAACTCTTTAGAAAGGATTAGGAGGTGTGGCCTTGTTGGAGGAGGTGTGTCACTGGGCCTGGACAGGGGAAAGGGGAGCTCCAGCTTAGGTCATTGATGTCCTTAGTTTGGCAGCAGTTGTCTGGGAGTGCAGAGAGGCCTTCTACTGGAGAAGGAAGTTGCAGCTCTGTAGGTGAAGACCTACATGTTCCCCATGGTGGTGGTAGATAAAAAGACAGTCCATGTTCTAAACTACTTATTGACTGTTCCTTGTGGAAAATGAATGCATACTTACCTTTTAGGGTCTGACCTGAGATTAAAAAGCTTCTGCAGGGAGGAATGTCTGGGAAAGGAAACTTACTAGATAAGCCCTCAGGGCCTCCAAGTACCTCATTACCATGGAGAACTCTATTTTTTTTTTCAACAATATTTTTCTTTTTTATTAGATATTTTTATTAGCATTTCAGATATTATCCCCTTTCCCATCCCCCTCCCACTGCTTCAAGGAGGTTGTTCCCCTACCCACCCACCCACGCACCCCTTCCTGCTTTCCCCCTCTGACATTCCCCTACACTGGGGCATCAAGCCTTGGCAAGACCCAGGCCTTCTCCTCCCATTGGTGCTCAACAAGGCCATCCTCTGCTACATATGCAGCTAGAGCCATGGACCTGTCCATGTGTACTCTTTGGATGGTGGTTTAGTCCCTGGTTGGTTCTTATGGGGTTGCAAACCCCTTCAGCTCTTTCAAACCTTTCTCTAACTCCTCCAATGGGGACCCTATTCTCAGTTCAATGTTTGACTGTGAGCGTTCACCTCTGTATTTGTCATGCTGTGGCAGAGCCTCTCAGGAGACAGCTATATCAGGCTCCTGCCAGCATGAACTTCTTGGCATTAGCAATAGTGTCTGGGTTTGATGGATATATGTATATATGGACTGGATCCTCAGGTGGGGCAGTCTCTGGATGGCCTTTCCTTCAGTCTCTACTCCAAACTTGTCTCTGTATCTCCTCCTATGAATATTTTTGTTCCCCCTTCTAAGGACTGAAGCATCTACACTTGGGTTATTTTTCTTCTTGAGCTTCATGTGGTCTGTGAATTGTATCATTGGGTAATCCGAACTTTTGGGCTAATGCCCACTTATTAGTGAGTGAATACCATTTGTGTTCTTTTGTGATTGGGTTTCTCACTCAGGATGATATTTCTAGCTCAATCCATTTGCCTATGGATTCCATGAAAGCATTGTTTTTAATAGCTGAGTAGTACTCCATTGTGTAGATGTACCATAGTTTCTGTATCCATTTCTCCATTGAGGGACACCTAGGTTCTTTACATCTTCTGGCTATTATAAATAAGGCTGCTATGAACATAATGGAGCATGTGTCCTTGTTATATGTTGGAAGATCTTTTGGATATATGCCCAGGAGTGGTATAGCTGAGTCCTCAGGTAGTACTATGTCCAATTTTCTGAGGAACCTCTAGATTGATTTCCAGAGTGGTCGTGCTAGCTTGCAATCCCACCAACAATGGAAGAGCGCTCCTCTTTCTTCACCTTGCCAGTATCTATTGTCACCTGAGTTTTTGATCTTAGCCATTCTGACTGGTGTGAGGTAGAATCTCAGGGTTATTTTGATTTGCATTATCCTGATGACTAAGGATGTTGAACATTTCTTTAGATGCTTTACAGCCATTTGGGAAATCTTTGCTTAGCTCATTTTTTGTTTTTTTGTTTTTTTGTTTTTTTTTTTTTGGTTCTTTTTTTCGGAGCTGGGGACTGAACCCAGGGCCTTGCGCTTCCTAGGCAAGCGCTCTACCACTGAGCTAAATCCCCAACCCCAGCTCATTTTTTAATAAGGATATTTGATCCTCTGGAGTCTATCTTCTTGAGTTCTTAGCATATATTGGATATTAGCCCTCTATCAGATGTAGGATTGGTAAAGATCTTTTTCCAATATGTTGGTTGCAGTTTTGTCCTAACAAATCAGTTCTCTACTCAACAGATAAACAGGCTGAGAAAAAAATTAGGGAAACGACACCTTTCACAATAGTCACAAATAATATATAATGCCTCGGTGTGACTCTAACTAAGCAAGTGAAAGATCTGTGTGACATAAATGTCATGTCTCTGAAGAAAGACATTGAAGATCTCAGAAGATGGAAAGATCTCCCACGATCATGGATTGGCAAGATTAATATTGTAAATAAGGCCATCTTGCCAAAAGCAATCTACAGGTTCAATGCAATTCCCATCAAAATTCCAACTCAATTCTTCATAGAGTTAGAAAGAGCAATTTGCAAATTCATTTGGAAGAACAAAAAATCCAGGATAGTGAAAACTATTCTCAGCAATAAAAGAACTTCTGGGGGATCACCATCCCTGACCTCAAGCTGTATTACAGAGGAATTGTGATAAAAGCTGCATGATATTGGTACAGAGACAGGCAGGTAGATCAATGGTCACTTGGTCTTTGACAAAGGAGCTAAAACCATCCAGTGGAAAAAAGACAGCATTTTCAACAAATGGTGCTGGTTCAAATGGAGGTCAGCATGTAGAAGAATGCAACACTATCCTTTCTTATTGCCCTGTACAAAGCTCAAGTACAAGTGGATCGAGGACCTCCACGTAAAACCAGATACACTCAAACTAACAGAAGAAGAAGTGGGTAAAAGCCTCGAACACATGGGCACAAGGGAAAATTTCCTGAACAGAACACTAGTGGCTTATGCTCAAAGATCGAGAATCGACAAATGGGGCTTCATAAAACTGCTTCTGTAAGAGAACTCTACTCTTGGCCTGTGTTACCACAAGTCATGTTTCCTTACATGGGGAATGTGGCACGTGTTCCAGTCCAGGAATCTGGCAGGAAATGGGGAGCCATCTAAGCCTGAGGTGTGTGCTCTCTGGGTCTCAACTCACTCTACCCAGCAAGCTTCCTGGCACGGTTTGACATCCCACATCAGCATGCTTATTGCATACAGCATGACAAGGAGGATGATTCATTCATCTCTGTATGGAGTGGAATTGGGAGCTGCCTCAGGATGAGGAAGCACTTTCTGTTTGCCTTGGTTTTAGCCAAAGGTCAACTGTTTATCAATGGCTATACTCAGACCAAAGGAAGCCCTTGACATTCCTAGTCTGCTTTGCCATTTCCATGAGTCTGAGGCATTGGTCTCTTTGACATAGCTATACCATGTTAATGATACATATTCACTCAGGACTTCATCTGCTCCCAAAAGAGATTCAAGTATGTGTGTATGTTTTTCACTCTTCATTCCCCATTTAACATGTTATTGTAGATTTTTGGAAACCTATATCAGCTATAATTTCATTTGGTTTAAAAACCAATAGGGATAGTGACAGTGTGTATACAAGTTAGAGACTGTTTAACAAGAACAACATTTCTATGCTTTTATCTCTAAAGTCAGCATAAAAGGTGTTAGACATCATTAAGAATAACATTTAAAGTGCATTTTAGTTTATTGTGCATCAGTCTCTCCTTTGACAAGTCTATGCATGTATAACTCTGGTTACATTTATCCTTCTACTCTCGTCTGCTCCCACCCCACGTGCTCAACAAGTTTTCGTCTCATTTTCATGTTTTTCATGTTGCTCTGTGACCCATTAGGGTTAAATGGGGCTGCTTCTGTGCTGTGGGAATAAAGCTATTCTGTGGGACAGGGATACTCACCAGTGACTACATCACTGACAAGTGACAATGCCACCTCCTTTCTCCCAACTGCCTCTAGCTCCCAGGCCAGGGAGGCCCAGTAAGCCCTTCCTTCATCTATGACCGAAGGTTAACTGCCTCTGTACCACTTCAATGCAAATAACCGTAACTGCAGAAAAACACATTGTTTTCTCACAGGAAGGCACACACATTGTGAATATGGATATGCATGGTTTTGATGATTTCTTGATTATGTGTTTTTTCTTTTCTTTTTAAAAAAATGTAAGGAGAAGTTAAATCATCACTGAAGGCAAGGACAGAAGGGCCGGGGGGCTAGGAATGACATTAGTCATTTCAGAGAAAAGAGGAGGTTCTAGCCAAATAGAAGGGATTTCTGAATAGCCTTGAACATCAGTTGACAAGCCTTCCTCTTTAGGCTGTGTAATCATTCAGTTACAACAGGTGAATATATACATTTTTTTATGTGTTTTTTCTTCTGTATTGATTGGATAGCTAGATTCCACAAAAGATGGGGCCTGGTTTTTGGTTTCTTTTTTTCCCCTAGAAAAAAGGGAGAGATTTCTGAGGTGTTTATCAGAAATTAACATTGCAACCTCTGACCATGAGTGAACTTGAAGGATAGAGAAAATAGTGATGTTGTGTAGGTTACTGGCTGACATAAAAGAACTGGGGCTATTGGAGGAATTGCGCTGGCAATGAGATCAAGCAGCTTGCTCTGGAAATGATCACTGTGAAGTAGATGGACTTCAAGCTATGCAGCAAGCAAAGGAGAATGACTCAGTAAATGGCCGGTGACAGGAGGGATGCGGGTAGTAGGTATATTAGTATACAAGTGTCCAGAAACCTAAGGTTTTAAAGAAGGAAGAAATAGCAAAAGGAAAGGGCCTATTGTCATACCCTGATTTGAAGACACACCTGTGGGAGAGGATGAGACAGGCTTTATATATTGGATATCATTTTTCATAAATCAGGACTTGGGAACTAAACAGAACAGGGCAATAAATTTGGATAGCTCTTCACTGACTTTCCTTTAGACACTCACTGTATCAACCTCACCACAGCCCTTCTCCACAGTGCAGGCAACTTAGAGACTTGTTTGATGCATGCATTTATAAACATTTATGTGAGCAAATTCTCTTAAAATTTTATGTGTATAAAAGAACCTGGGCGTCTGAGACGAATGACAACAAGATTTGGAACAGTGCGTGGTGGCATTGGCATCAAGTTTCCTCCCTAAACTTTTGAAAGATTTTCATAAGCAGAAACTTTATTCCTGGCAGTAGAGAATCTCAGTGGGTGGCTGAGAACTTTCCAGTGTCGCGCATGCAGAATGTATGTTCGAAAGGTAGGAACAGGATAAAGAAAGGGGAGGGAAAATCTCCATAGCAAAAACAATAACAAGGTGAACCTCTCTAGGGCTGAGCCTTAAAGCTGGTAGTTGCCTTGGGTCCAATTGACTTTACCTCTCCTCTCTTCCCTTTCTCCATTCCTCTGATCCTTCCTTCCTTGCTTCTTCTTTCCTTTGCTTTCTTCCTTCTTTCATTTCTCTGGGTCTTCATTTCTTCCTTTCATTTCCTCATCTCTCCCTTCCCTACTTCCTTTGAAAGTCTGACAGGTCTACTCTTTATTATTTCATTCTTCCACCTCTCAATTTCTCTGTTTCCCTTCCTCCATCCAGAAAGTTGCTATGTGCTCTGTGCTGTTTCTTACTCCTTTGATGTCCATAATGCTTCTCGGTCACCCACACCCACTAAATAGATTTTTTCTTTTGTCCCTTTCTAAGTAAAAAGCAGCACGTGTCTAAATAGTGTCATAACTATTCGTTTTGCAATTATTATACTTTATTTCTCTTGTACCTGGTACAAATTCTTTTTTCATAGGATGTGTATATTAGTTAGTTCTCTCGTGTCTGGGAGTTTATTTTGGCCCACAGTTTAAGGGTAGAAGACATGATGGCAGGGAAGGCAGGGTGGCAGAGGTATAAGGCAGCTGGTCACATTGTGCGTGTTACCTGGAAGTTGAGGGCAATGAATACTAAAACTCAGCTTTCTTGTTTCCAGTCTACGCCTCTAGCCCTTGGCATGGTACTGCCCGCATGTAGGGTGGGTATTTCCATACCCAATTAACAGAATCTACAAAATCCCTCACAGACATATCCAGAAGTTTGTTTCCATGATGATTCTAAATCCCAACAAGATGAACCATCGTCATTACGTAATAGTGAAAAATCCCCCACCATTCTGGTATCGTATTCTATATGGTTGGAATAGACATTTTTATTTTGCTTATGGTTTTTTTTTACTTATGTAACCTATTGCATCAAACTCTAATTCAAATGATTCTTATAGTCAGAGGTATCACACTTGTAATATAAACAGATGAACTATTACACATGTAACCACACTCCTGAAAATGTCTGTCTTATTCTCCATAATAAAATTTCCAATACATTGGATATTTGTTATATTTCTCTAAGAGTAAAAGTAGACAAATAGCAGTGGCTCTCATATGGCTATAGTACTTGTATTAAATTATAATGGCATACTTGGAAATATGCACAGATGTGTGAATTATTAAATAAAAAAAACCCTAAATGTAGCATGAAGGTAGGATGAAAACAAAGAGTAAAACGAATACGTAAAGTGATTAAGACCAACATTCATATATTTACATTCATTTGTATTATCACAACATCTATTTTACTAATCAGTTTCACAATAGCAAAAATCACAAACATTCCAAAGACCAACCATAGATCCTGACATGACCGGAACCTAGCCAAAACTGTCTGTTGAAAGAGATTTTTCTTCCAACTGAAGACCTCTGTAGAATTTCCTACGGTAGGAAGAGAAGGAAAGGGATCAATAACTTACACAATCTTATCTTCAAGTTTCAAAGTGTACTACTTCAAGCTGAATTTCAAAGAAAAGATCCAGTTGCCCTCCAGATTTCATTTAAAAATTCAGAGAGACCAACAAAACAAGGTGCAGAAGCCCAAGGATCACAATTTTGCTGCATAAGCAGAAAGCACAAAAAAATATTGTGTCTGTAAGAGCATCTCCTACCTAGATGACCAGACTGATTAGACCAGGACCCAGTCACTAACGGTTCCTTAGCCTCCCGTGCTCTGCAGATACTCTACTTCTCCATACCACTTGTTTGTGTTATTGGAATACAGATAGAAATGACAGCATACAACTTTCATCCCAGATCTTAAATGTCACTGTCTATTTCTATGTATTATTCTGGGCAAGTCAGACTTTTTCCAGAATAGTTACTTTTCCTGTTTCTCAGGGACACAGGATAAATGTCTACATAGCAGAACATCTCTGATAAAAAAGTCTAGAAGTTCATCCACTGGGTTTTTAACATAAAATAAATGCTGTTGTACCTGTGATTATAAGGTTGTCTTATATACAGCTTAAACCAACCAATGGCGATGTCTACTGCCAATGGTAGGTAAACATCTCAATGCTGAATATTTGACAGCTGGACACTCTGGATAGCTGGAACTCAGCCACCCACACACTACTCCTCCAGTTCCAGTCTCCTCAAACCCCTGACTGTGTTGGATCCTGTTCATGCAATAATTGAGTTATGTTGGTAGAGATCCTATATTTTATGTTTAAAAAAATCATTTTTATTTATGTGTATGTGTGTGGGGTGCCTCTGAAGACCAGTAGAGGGAGTCGGGGGTCACGCCCTCTGGAGCTGGCTGTGAGTCAATCAACATGGGCACTGGGAAAGAGCAACAAGTGCTCTTAACCACTGAGCCATCTCTCTAACCCTGAGTCTTATATTTCCAAGAACACTTGCATTACAGTGAAGAATCCTGCTAAAATAACTTTCTGTATTTTTGGAGCAGCTAGATGATGTACATTGGAACCAAATAAAGAAAAAAAACTGAGAAGACAAATATTTTCCTAAAGAGAAACGATAGAGAGGTCCAGAAAATGTCCCAGCAGTTGTGTAAGACTGCTAACCTAAGATTGGACCCTGGAACAATGAAGCTGACTCCCAACACTTGTCCTTGAGACCATGCATTTGTCTTGTCATGTGCACACACACACACACACACACACACACACACACACACACACACACAAAATGATACACAAAAATAATTAAAAGAAAAATAGTAGATTTAAACTCAGCATAAGTTATTAACTTAAATAAGCTAACTTTGGCGATTAAAACATAAAGATTATCAAAACAGTAACAACAACACAACAAAGTTACACTCCTTACAAGACAAAATGTGGCGTGCATTTTGTGGGTCTGGCTATGGTTCTGCAGCCTTTGATTTCTCCCATTTCTCAGAGTATCCAGACTCCACTGCCGGCTGGGCTGGAAGGATGAAGCTGAGTACTGAGCAGGTGGGGTTCTGCAGGATCGAGGTCCACCTGGAAGTGAGTGTAGACTGGGAGAGCCAAGGAGAAGGCCTTCTCCAGTGGTCTTCAGTGAGATAGCCCTCTGAGACAGTCTTAGCTTCTGCACATACTTTTCTTGGGGAGGCCTTATCTGCAAACACTTTATTTAGGATGAACCAGAGATATATAAGGACTTTGGAAGTGAGAAGGATTGATACAGTCTAACTCCATGACAAGCTTCAAATGGGCAGATCAGGAGAGTAGGCCTAGATCTCCATTTCCAAGAGCTGGGCAAGTCCAAGAAAGTCAGTTACTGAAAAAACCCTAGGCAGCCAATCAGAAACTGTCCTGCCATCAGTAGCTACCCCACCACCTGGCCTAAGACAAGGGCAGTAGGTCAGCAACAGTTTCCAGGTTTCCCCAGCAACAGTTTCCAGCCCCCAAGCCCCTCAAATCCCCATCATTCCTTCTAGAATGTCCCTAGATATAGAGCCAACCAATTAATATAAAGGTCACCTACTCTTCCCTGGAATTTTCCTAGTGTGCTTTAAATTGGGCCTGCAAGCTTACTTGGGCATCTCCATCTTGGTAAATGGTAGATCCCAGCATGCTGGAGTTCTGCAGAATAAAATGCGCTTTGCTTTTACATGCTGTTTGAGTTAGGGTATCATTTTTCAGCAAATCATGGTCTCTTACAGAAGGAGTGTTCAGGGTGAATGAAAATCATTGCCTAGACTTTTTAAAGCTCTGTGACTACCTCATTTGCATGGAGAGGGCAGGCTCTTATGGGGGTTGGGCAGAGGAAGTTTGTAAGTGTGTGGAGGACTGTTCAACCCTCCCAGGAGGAGGATGGGGAATCAGGATCCTCAGAGAAGGAGAAGCCCTGCTGGTTAAAGGAGTCCTCCATTTTAGTCTGAGCTCAGAGAAGCTCACAGTAGACTTAACTTTTAGTTAACAGGGCTTCCCTCACAAAATATAAACTGATTACAAAAATTTTCACACAAACAGACATTGAAAGGTAAAGGTAAACTGTGTGTGGTAGTACATGCCTTCAATTCCAACCCTCAGGAGGCATAGGCAGAGTTCCAACACATTCAAGAGCTACACACAGAAATCTTGTTGTTTGCTTTTGGACTCAAGGACTAGGGATTGAGGTGCATATTTTACATACCAAAGCACACCTGGCCTCTAAGTTCTCCCAGAATCCCTCAGTCCCTACCTGGCCTACCCTGTCCTCAACCCTGAACTTTTGAGTCCAAGGGCTGGGCTGCCCCCTTTCCCAGAGGCTTCTCCCTACATAATAGAGATATTTTGTGCTATCTATCTATCTATCTATCTATCTATCTATCTATCTATCTATCTATCTATCTATCTATCTATCTATCCATCCATCCATCATGTATCTCTCATTCTTTTTCTTTCTCTTCTCTCTCTGTGCACATCCTTTTTCTCTTTCTCTCCCAGCCCAGCCCCACCCCCATGCCTCCACCCAGTGACTCCCCTGGCTTCAATCATTGACTGAGTGAACTCACCAGATAGCAGCTGCCCAATAAACATGCTTTTAATATAATCTAATCTGGCTTGAATTGGCTCATTTCACCAGCGATGGAGAAATAGCCTATTACCTGTCTCAAAACCAAACCAAACCAAAACCAACAAACCAACAAAAATACAACAAAGATTAAGGGAACAGATATTAAAATACAATGTAAACATTTCTTAAAAGATTTATATATTTTAAAATCAAACTAAAAGACTTAAGCAGAAATCCATAAAACAGTCCTACAAATACAGTGGCTAGAGAAAGAGAGGAGAGAGAGACAAAAGAGGGAGGAGAGAGGGGGTGGGGGAGAGGGAGATCTCACGTTTCTCTCGGTTGTTTTCTATTGCTACTGGGATGTTTCTAAGTTCTTGACATTTATTCCAAGGATTGGAGATTTGTACATAGAATGCAAGCTAGAAGAAAGAAATGTATTGAAAAGCAAAGTTATAGTATGAGTCAGATATGCTGTAAGAGAACAGTGGGTTCCCACAGTTAGACTGCTTGAGGTCAAGGATTATTTTCCATCTACGGTCTAGAGGGAGGAGCTGTTGCCAGGGGGACTTAGTGCAAGCAATTCTTTCTTTTGATTGACAACTTGTATTTATGTAAGCCTTGTCTCCCTGAACATGCCTTGTCCCTTGATGCATCTGATTTTAGTCATATGCAGGCCTGGTTGTGCATAGGCATAAGATGGTAAATAGAAATTTGTCCCTAAAAGTCCACTCAGATGATACGACTTGACTTAATAGCACACGCACCCAAAACTAGTTCAAGCTGGCTTGTGCCTTGCCTACCATACTGAATATTTTTTGAAAATTGTCTGAATAGAAACTGACTACAAGAGGGGAGTTACTAAATGATTAGAAAAGGAGAAATCTACCCAAGTGTGAAGTTGGGTGTAGTGCATTCTGAAGCAGGTGGGAATCCAAGGTTCCTGGGTGCATTCTTAGAAGAGGAATCCATGCACAGCCCAAGCTGAGCAGAGTCCCAGTGTGGTAAGCTATTCCTATGCTTGCCTGTCTCGTAAACAGGGCCACTTTTATAAAGCTAAGCAACTAATGCAATAGTCCTGGTAAAAATAATACATGTGTACAGAATAAAATAAATATCATAGAAGATGATCTTTTGGGGGGGGGCAGTTTCTGTGGTTTTATTTGAACACAAAACAGACACACAAGCCATCTTATCCATTTTCTTTGCTGCGTAGCCTGGCACTGGGATTGGTGACTCTGATGGCCAGCTGTGCTGTTCTTTCTACGATGGCTTTGCAGTTCTTAGGGCACATCGTGAGCAACCTCAGCCCAGGAAGATTTGTTGCACATCAGCAGTACATCCAGGTTCTTGACACTGTGGACCAGAAACTTCCGGAAGCCGCTAGGCAACACCTGCTTGTTTTTTTTTTTTGTTTTGTTTTTTGTTTGTTTGGTTTGTTTTTTTTTGTTTTTTGTTTTTTTTGTTACCCTGGTAACCAATTTGGGGCGTCAGGATCTGCCCCTTGAATCTTCTCCGCACCCTGCTGTTGATACCTCTGGGTTTCTGCCAGTTTCACTTAATTTTCACTTATTGGTCTGACTGGTGTCTGATGAACTTCTTGCTCTTCTTTTTGACGATCTTGGGCTTTCCCAAAGGCCAAAGGGCAGCCATGAAGCCACCTCGCAGGCAGCGTGGAGGAAGAAGGCGAAGGAGACGATCCTTTATGCATGAATTTCAGATTTATGATTTAGTTGGCACTCTTAAAGAAGAAATCAAACAGATTTTGACTAATTGGAGAAAAGCAGCTTAGTTATATGACAAAACCACCACTCTTTTCTTTCATTTTTTTGTAAAATGTAGAATTATTTTGAATCACGTCCTCATGCAGACGAGGATGGAGCGTATCTCATTATGCAGTGGAAGATGAGAAGAATAGCTTAAGCTCTGTCCCCCTGATGCCTCCAGCCTCAAAGTGCTAGGATTTAAGTGGGGACCACTGTGTCCTACTAATGTGGTGCTGGAAACCTGACCCAAGGCTTCAAACCCAAGACTTTAGTCTGACAAGTTCTTAACCAACTGAGTGACAGTTCCAGTAACATCTAATTTTTTTCTTAAGACCAAATACCTTGTATAGGTCAGACTAGTCTGGATTTGACTTTTAGCCTAGGCAGGTCCCAAAGTCTTGATCTTGTCTCAGCATCCACACCTAAGGAATTTACACAAGAAAGGCAATTAAATTCTTAATATGCAACTCCTAAACTGTAACTGAGAATTTTAAGCACTGCTCTTGTGATCCAACATTCCCAGAAGGAAAGAAACACAAGCGACCCTCACTTTAAAGATTCTGCAAGATCAAATGACTGAACAAGATGATTATGGAAAACGGAAATGCTGCCGATGAGAGACAAATTGTCTTCAGATATCTTTAGTCCCTTCCAAAGCCCACACCGATGTCTGACCTAATATCCTAGCATCTATCAAAACCCTTAAAATGTATTCTTAGTAGTCTGTAACAAGTATTTGAAAACAGAAGCTTGTCATCAGGTAGCACCAGAAACGTAACCGTTTTTCCATTTTGCTAAGACCCACCTACCTTATGTCTCCTCTTATGTAAGTTCCCACTCTCATACAGCCACATTCACAATGGAACACAGCACACGGAACAACCTGAATCTGTGTTCCCAGGACATGGCCACTTATATTTGGCTCCAGAACAAACTGTCTCTTATTCGCTTTGAGGCAAAAGCTATGTTTTTGCAGAGATATTCCAAAATAAAACTTGAACCAAAACCATTTTCTCTTAAAACCCTAAACTGTCCTGCAGCCAGAAGATTCTCTGTAGGTAGTGAGGAAAAGGTCAGGAAGCTGAGATCCAATGACATGTCATGGGATTCACACAAGACCAACAAGTATACTCGTACAGTTGGCTAAGAAAACAGAGTGCCTGGCCAGGAAATAAGTTTGAAATTCTAAATCTGTGAGTCTAAAGAATGTTTGTATTTGATAAAACATGATTATAGACTAACCTTTGACTATGCAATCAGAGTAATGAGCAGCAATGAATTACAGTCTCCATTTTACTGGATTCATAGATGGACCCTGTAGTGTGATTATAGAACCAAGGCAGCATCTGGAACAGGAAATTTAGGATGAGAGACCAGCAAGGGCGACCTTTCTTTTCAGGTCTACGTTGGGCTTTTGCGTCTCCCATCTTAATTACTCCCATGAATAGACCCATCACGGAGAAGCCCAAGGCAATGGCACGTGTGTAGGCACAAGTGCAATGGTGCAAACATAGTGACGGAACAGATGATGTAACTAAGGAGATCTTTAGGTCAATGCTGTATCTTGATTCCATGCCTGAATGACACAACAATGTATAGCATAATATCTCAGAACTTATCTATTAAACCAGGCAAACACTAAGGTTCTTAAACTCTGTGCTTCACAGGCAGAACACCTTCCAGACCACACTGCCCTATTTGTCCAAACAAGTCACTTCTTTGCTGAAAACTCTTTGTGAACTCAGAATAAAGTGTACACAGAATAAATCTTAGGATGGTTTGCAAATGCATCCTTGACACAGTATACCCTTTCTTCTCCATTTCAAATTGTATTTTGTGATCCCAAAGGAAGTGCTCCAGAATTTCCCAAGCTGTCATACCTTCCTGGAATGTCAACCTTCCTGGTCACTTCTTCAAATCATACTTGATACATCTTCCCCTCACATTCTCAAACTATTCCTCCACACCTCATCTCTGCCATTGCTTTCACTTTGGCTCAACCACTCATACGGTACTCGCACAATGCTGCATCCTGCTCTATCCTCCACAGCTGGAGATTGGCAAGAATTCAAAACATTCCAAGTCTTCGATCCAGGGTTGTTTCAGTCCAGTTTGGAAAGTTAATGATGAAATTACACTTGTGTGTCATGAGGGGTATAACAGCACAGGGCATCTTGCCCTGATTTGATTTTTGCTTTTTTTTTTTCCCAATTGACTCCTCCACTGTCCTTTATGATTTCTGAATCTCCCCAACCTACTTCGCAGGGATGCTGTCAGCAAGCACATGATACCTGATGGTGTTTGCTTCTCTTCAGCCCGTATCTAAATTTAAAGACTCTGCCACCATTCCACTCTCCCTAGGAAGTTCCCCAATCACTACCGGGCCAGTCTTCTCACTTACTGTCAAACATGCTAACACCGTGCACAACTCGCTGAAGTTTTTAATTCCTTGGTTTAATGTTGAGTCTGTTATTTTCTCAATCTAAACACTCTTAGAACCTCTTTTCCACCCACCATGCTCTGGTGTTTGCTTTTTTGATATATTCAGTTTGACATTTTAGACATCCAAGATGAGATGTGGAGTGGGTGGTTGGCTATGAGTGTGCAGTTCATGGGGGAGATCCAAAGTTGGAGAATACATGTGTGTGGCAAACACACACACACACACACACACACACACACACACACACACACACACACACACTTAAATGCTTGTCTGAGATTATCAAGAGAGTGACTGTAGGTAGAGAAATACAAAGAAGAAACTCTGGGGTTCTATAGCTTAAGTTAGACAGATAGATAGACTGATATCATCAGAAACACAGTAAATCAAGGGAGGGTGGCTGAGAGAAATGTGAACACTGACAAAGGCCACTTCATGTAGTTTGTTTCAATTTTCCTGCAAAGACGTTTTTCTCTTGTTTAGCACACCTATAGCTAGTTTTTAGGATATTTCTCACATACAATATATGTCCATCTCACATACAATATATGTCCAATTAATGTCATTGAATAAATCAAAATTAACATGGTAGTTCTTCATATTGAATGTCCTTCCTTTTCTCACAAATGAAATGTTCTACTCTTCCCAGACTCAACTCAACCATCATACCCTGCCATTTGAAGGTTCACGGCCTTCTATTTCCTGTGATATGCTACATACTACGAGTACCACATGTCTCAACAGTACATTATGTATTATTAACTTCTGCAAAAATTTTATTAGGTACAATAGGCCTACTGATTTGATTTGATTTTTTTGCAATCCAAATGGTGATTTTTAGATACACATCTAGTCTCTTTAACTTCAGGATATTGATTTTTAGAGATGTGAAATTTACCTAGACAATATTGGAGAGATCAGTTTGTTATTTTACAGAGAAAAACTGGGCACACATTACATTCCCATTGTTAGACTAGAAAAAGATAAAGTAGAGTAAAATAGGTCCGTAGAATGGATAACGACATCCTACAAATTACTGCATCCCTGTACTAGTGTTTTATCGATCATAGACTCTAAGCTTTCATGAATGATCTTTTAGTTTGGGAATTTTGCAAGTGACAATGTTCTCCATATAAGTGACAAGCATAAAACATAAACCAAGAAATGTTTTAATTTTCAAGTTCTTTCTGTTGCATCGTTGTAATCCTAGCCCTTGAAAAGGTGAGGCAGGAGGATATCCTTGATTTTATAGCAAGTCTCAGGTCAGCTTAGGTTCCATGACACCCTGTCTCAAATATCCAAAATAGAAGTCATGTCTTATATTTGCCACTTGAAGAAAATTTAAATTCTCTTTACTAGCTATTGTCAAACAATGTTTTTAAAGATAGAAAATAAATTCTTCTCTCATACAACACATCCTGACCAGTTTCACCTCCATCTACTCCTCCCAGCCTCTCCTCCTCGAATCAACTCTCCTACCATCTTTCTCCAGAAAAGAGCAGGCCTCCAAGAGATAACAATAAAACATGATAAAACAAAACACAGTAAGATAAGGCAAAGCCCTCATGTCAAAATTGAACAAGGTAACCCAACAGGAAGAAAAGAGTCCCAAGAGCAGGCCAATGGTGAAAGGCACACCCACTCCCACAGTTAGGCGTCCCACAAAAACACCAAGCTGAAACCGTAACATATACACAGAAGACCTGGTGCAGACCCATGCAGAACCTGTACTTGCCGTTTCAGTCTCTGTGCCCTGCTTAGTTTATTCAGTGAGCCATGTTTTCCTGCTATCTTCCATCTCCTCTGACTCCTACAATCTTTTCTCTACCTCTTCAGCTGGTTTATGGGAAGCTCCATAAAGAGGGACTAAATGGAGACTTCTGATTTAGACTCTGTCCACATGATGTCTGGCTGTGGATATCTGCATCCAGTACCATCTGCTTCTGGAGGCATCATCTCTGATGACTACTGGACAAGGCACCAATCTATGAGTATAGCAAAATATTATTAAAAATCATTTCATTGATCTCTCTCTCTCTCTCTCTCTCTCTCTCTCTCTCTCACACACACACACACACACACACACACACACACACACACACACACACACACAAGTCTGACAAGTTGTGTTTGATTCTATTGTAGGTCTCTGGACTACTCAGTCTCTGATTCTTGGCCATTCAAGAAGTGTCATGCATGGTTTCCCTTTCATGGAGTGTGATTCGAGTTGGGACGATGACAATTCAAATTGGCCACTCCCACGAGTTCTGTACTCCCATTACCTCAACATATCTTACAGGCAGGACAGATTTTAAGTCAAAGGTTATGTGGCTGGATTGGTGTTCACGACTCTCTTTCAGGAGCCTACAGAGTACCTTCCTGCACCAAAGAGTGTAGAGTACAGAGTGACGGCTCATGCAGGCACCAGCTCAATCTTTCCGTGCTCAGTGAGGTGTGCAGATGTTGTCTTCAGTAATGGAGCCCTGCTATCCATTTCCAGAGAGCAATCCTCTACCCTAGCATTGGCGCGGGTCGTTTGGGGATCTTCACAGGATGTCCTTGGGTAAGAACTCAACAGAATGTTACCCAATGTCACGGGGAGCCTTGACTGGCTAAAAGAGGTAGCCAGTTCAGACTCTGTTCCCATTATTAAGAATCTTCATTAGGATTACCTACATAGAATCCAGGAAGTGTCTACTGCATGACATTTCCATATCACTCCACAATGCCATTCAATTCTGGCCATCTTTCTCTATACTCTTTCCCTCCATCTCATTTCCCACTCCCATCCCCACCCACCCCCAGTCCACTTGCAAAATCTATTCTATTTCCCTTTCTCAGGGAGATCCATGTATCCCATGTTAGAGCCTTTCTCTTTATCCAACCTTTCCAGGTCTACAGATTGTAGATTGATTATCATTTTTACTTAACTTCTAATAGCCACTTATAAATGAATATATAACATATTTGTCTTTCTGGATTTGGGTTATCTCTCTCAAGATGACTTTTTCTAGTTCCATACATATATCTGCAAATTTCATGATGTCATTTTTTAAGAGCTGAGTAATATTCCATTGTGTAAATGAACCACATTGTCTTTATTTATTCTTCACTTGAGGGACAACTAGGTTATCTCCTGTTTTTGAATATTATAGTTATGGACATAGATGATCAAGGGTTCTTGTGGGAGGGTGGAGTGTTATTTGGGTACATGCCCAGGAGTGCTATAGCTGGGTTGAGGTAGATCAATTTTCAATTTTCTAAGGAACCACCATATTGATTTCCATATTTGCTGTACAAGTTTTAACTCCCACCGAAAATGAAGGCATGTTCCCTTTGGTCCACATCCTCACCAGCACGAGCTGTCACCTGTGGTATTGATCTTAGCCATTCTGACAGGTGTAAGATGGGTCTCAAACTTTGATGTGTATTTCTCTGATGGTTAAGGATGTTGAACATTTCCTTAAGTGATTCTCAGCCATTTGAGAATGTTTTATTGAGAATTCTCTGTTTATATCTACACCTCCTTGGATTGTTTGTGTTTTGTGTGTGTGTGTGTGTGTGTGTGTGTGTGTGTGTGTGTGTTAGTTTTTTGAGTTCTTTATATATTTTGAATATTAGTCTTCTATTGAATGTGAAATTGGTAAAAAAAAAAAATCTTTCCCCATTCTGTAGACTGCTTCATTGTCTCATTCGTGGTGTGCTTTTCATTACAGGAGCCTTTTAGTTTCATGAGGTCCTACTTATTAATTGTTGATCTTAGTGATGGTGATGTCGGTGTTATGTTCATGAAGTTGTCTCCTGTACCAATGTGTTCAAGGTTATTCCTTACTTTCTCTTCTATTAGGTTCAGAGTATCTAGTTCTGTATTGATGTTTTTGATCCATTTGGACTTAAGATTTGTGCAGGATGATAAAAATGGATCTATTTGCATTTCTCTACATGCAAACATCCAGTTTTACCAGCACCTTTTGTATAAGATACTGTCTTCTTTCTAGTTGAATTTCTCTAACTTCTTTATCAAAAAATAAGGTGTTCATAGGTGTATGGATTTACATTCAGGTCTTCAATTTGATTTCATTGATCAATGTATTCTTTTTTTGTATCAATACCATACTTGTTTTTTTATTATTATGGCTCCATAGTATAACTTGAAATCAGGAAAGTTGAGAACTCCAGAAGTTCTTTATTGTTCAGGATTGTTTTAGCTATCCTGGGTTCTTTTGTTTTTCCAATTGTCCTTTAAAGATCTGTAAATAATTATTGTGTTGAAATTTTGATGGGGATTGTGTTGAATCTGTAGATTGCTTTGGGCAAGATTATAATATCAATGCTAATTATCCACGACTATAGAAGATATTTCTATCTTCTAGTATTTTGTTCAATTTCTTTCTTCAAAGACTTGGAGCTTTTTCATACATGTGTTTTACTTGCCTAGCTACCACAAGATAGACCAAACAACTTTAAACACACACACATCATTGTATTTCCTTGAGGAAAAATTTTGTCTGAATTATGTTTTACTCTGCTTTTGCTTCATCCTTAGCATCTAATCGATAAAACAGGATATGAGCATCTTCTAGCTTAGAACAATCACATAGAAACCATATCTGCAGGCATTACAGCTAGAAAGACAATAGAACAGGATGCTCTGCTGTTTAAATTGGACAGCATGTGAATGTAGAAGTAAATTCTGTCCAGGGATTTACTTGCAGTGCCAGCAACACTAGCTCTACTCTAATAGCTGTCCTTTGAATGTATCTGTTCCCAAACTCGGAGACAGTGAGGACATCGGAAATTTAATTTACTATATTTTGTTGAGTGTCGTAATCTGCAGTGTTTGATATCATGAGCTTAACATTCCTTCAGTGGTCACATAGTTCCTGGAAACTTACTTCTAATGTATTTTCTTCTATGAAACTAATTATTGGGATCATTTTGAAGAGTGAGAGTAGTCTTTATCTTTTAACTTTCAGTCTTCTTTGGCTCATTTAGATGTGAGTTGATATATATTGCTCCAGGAGATATTATTATCATTGATTATTTATTTATTCGCAGAGCTAGGGCTTCATCCCCACTTATTTGTTTGTGACTTGCATCTCTTCGCTCTTCTTTTTTTATCTTTTTATCATTTCTTTTCTGGGTAACTGTAGGTAGGGCATAGATACTGTAGGATGTGATGATGAATGAGAGAAGCTACATAGCAAGGGAAGAAGTGCGTTAGGAGTGGAAGCAGGCAGGAATATTAGGAAGTTGGTGAGAATTTTAAGTGTGTTTGTGTTAATTTGTCCTTGTGAAAATGTATTGAATATAAAGGCTGTTCAGAGTGAAAGTAATTATTTTTCAGATTTTTTAAAATGTACATATTTGTAAGAGAAATGTGATAAGAAGTGGAGGAATTTGTATGAGCAAAATATATTATATACATGTATAAAGTTCTTAAATGATGTATAATAAATCAATTCGAAATGAGCATGAAACCATGGAGTTCCACTGACTTATTTTTTCTAACATGTTTGTAAGATTAAATAAAAATAAAATTTGAAAAGTGCCATGTTATAAGTGTGTGAAGGTGATTTTAATGAATTCTCTGAATATTGGAAGACATGGAGTTCTAATTGATCTTGTCTTTTCCACTGGGTTACGTCAACTGAGTTGTTGGTGACTGTGGTTTCATAAAAATTCCTAAACAATTCAGGCTTTTGATAACCAAAGGGGTTGCTTTTCACAAACTGGCAGCAAGTCCTCATTGCTAAAGAGAAGACTGACACAACTCAGTGTATATGAAGAAGCCAAGCTGGTATCTGCAAAATATTGACTCTTTGTTCCAGTGCCCTTGTTATGGGAAATTGCTTTGCAAGAGATGTAAAGTGAAATTGAAGTACCCGATGGGGCTTCACTAGCCTTATGCCGACTGAGCACGGGACCCCCGTGGAAGGAATCTTAGAAAGGACTGAAAGAGCTTGAAGGGGCTTGAGACCCCATATGAACAACAATGCCAAACAACCAGAGCTTCCAGGGACTAAGTCAATTCCCAAAGACTATACATGGACTGACCCTGGGCTCTGACCTCATAGGTAGCAATGAATAGCCTAGTAAGAGCACCAGTGGAAGGGGAAGCCCTTGGTCCTGCTAAGACTGAACCCCCAGTGAACGTGATTGTTGGGGGCAGGGCAGTAATAGGGGGAGGATGGGGAGGAGAACACCCATAAGGAAGGGGAGAGGGAGGGGTTAGGGGGATGTTGGCCTGGAAACCGGGAAAGGGAATAACACTCACAATGTAAATAAGAAATACTCAAGTTAATTAAAAAAAAAAAAAAAAAAAAAAAAGATTTGAGCTCTCAGCCAATGTTGCTGCCATGCATTTGCACTGTCATCATGGACTCTAACTAAGACCTTCTGAAACCCTAAGCCCAATTAAATGCTCTCTTTTATAACTTGCCTTGGTTATGGTGTTTTATCACTCCAATAGAAAATTAATCAAGATAGATAGTCTCTGCCTTGTGTTTTGTGCTAAACCTTTCTGGATATCACATAAACAGTGCACCTCGCTACTCCAGCTACTCATAAAACACATGTTCCTTTCTTTTCTGGTTTTAGCAGCTTCCTCCTTGCAGGCACTTGAAGCAATTTTGTTCTAAAGTGATTATCATGGGGTATAACAGTGATTCTACTGTACAGAATTAATATTTCACATGCTGTATAATTACATTTCTCCACGAAAAACTTCAAAATGAATAAGCTTAAATCAGTTTGTGATATTATTTGTGTGCCGATGACAAATACAATTTAATACAAACTATAGATTTGTTAATTTTGTTTCTGTATCATATCTTTATATCATCAGAAAATTTAACAGAGCACGTTTAGAGTGTGGTTAAAAGCAAACTAATTATCAAATTTTAAAAATACACCTAGAAATATTGGTAATTTACATTTGCTAAATTAGTACCTTATGCTATTTCTCTTACTAAGCATCATTGATGGAAGTAGATATTACTGAGTTCAATGAAAGTGGCCAAATCAAATTAAAAATTTCCTCATGTAATTCCTAGAAACAAACTAGCAGAATTCCTTCATTGTTTGTTTATTAGAATGTAACATAATTATTCTGGGGAACTATTAGCATTCTAAATATATCCCAAGTGTTATTTTCTAAAGGTAATAAATAGATTTTTCTCTAGGAAAACATCTATTAATATGAACTTAAGCAATACTTATATTTTATATGTGCTTACAAAGAAAATTGTATGTTTCTAAACATAGAATAATTTCATAGTTATAACCATAGGCCCTAGAAATATGGAAATAATTCTTCAACTCTATGAGGGGTAACTTTATACACCTTCTTTAAAACCTGAAGATATACGAAAATCATCAATCATTAGTGAAAGAAACCCTAGGTCAAGTTAGGTTGGAGACCAAGCTTTCCTCAAATTAGTAGTTTCTGCTATAATGACCAAGAGGGAGGCTCATTGTCAGTTGACACTAAGCTCTATGTTTCTGAACATCTGCAGATCCAGCTTCTTTCTCTACTTACATTTGCAATTTTAAGTGACTTGTATTCCTGGGTCTCTGGAGACTATATTTTAAATACTTTCATTCCCGTCTCCAAGTTTGACTGCCCCCTCCCCCAACATGACATGTATTATCCTTTGGTATACTATGCTATATTAATACTTTCATTCCCCTCTCCAAGCTTGACCCACCTCCTCCCCCAACATATATTATCCTTTGGTACATTATGATATACTTAGTGATCTTATTATTTGTCCTTTTCCTTTGGAAGTTAAGCACCACAAGAGCAGGCTTTTTTCTCCTGCTTTGCTCCAATGTCTGCCATGGCATGGCAGCTGTACTGAAAGTGCTTATTGAATGAATGAATGAATGAATGAATGAATGAATGAATGAGGGAGGCAATGTGTTGAATCAAGTCTTATTTCCTTAACAACAAGAAGAACAAGAACAAGAACAACAACAACAGAGGGTAAGATGATGAAGCATTTAAAGATTTGGATTAATATTTTTTCATGTAAAAAGAAAATACACATTAAAACTTTATCATCTCCAAATTTAATGCAAATCTGGTTTGTTGGGCTGGATTTAAATTTTATATTGGAATAATCAGACAATTAATTTAGTCCAAAAGTTTTTGAGTGAGGGTATTACTAAGCTTGTGTAGAGTGTGATGATGTCTAAGAGATCCAGAGGCACCAATTATTAAAGCAAGTTTAATTATATAACTAATGAATTATTAAAGCAGTTACATGGGAGCTGTTTGAAGCCAACTGAAGCATTCAAGAAAGAAATCAGGAATATTAAAGATAAATTCAGTTTAAGTGCTGAAGGTGTATAACTGCTCAGACAGTTCCAAATATTACCTGACATTTCCTTCAAAGCAGTTATTAAAAGTGAGAGTTCTTGAGCTGACGAGATGGCTCAGTAGTAGAGAGCATATGATGCTTTAGCAGAGGACACATCCCAGCACCAAAGTTGGGTAGCTCACAAGCACCTGGAATGACAGCTCCAAGGAGGCCTCCGTGGGCACCAGTATTCACACACAGACACACACACACACACATTAAATTAAAATTCCACGATTTTAAAACGACAAGCTTAATAGATTAATTACACACAAGATGAATTTTGTAAGTGTTCGGTTCCACTTATAAAGTTTGTCTTCTGGATCTTGCTCTATAGATTGACCTTGAACTCAGATATCTGCATGCCTGTCTCCTGGGATTAAAGGTGTGCACCACCGTGCCTGGATTTAAGCTTTTCTTCACCTAGAACTTGCTTTGTCCCAGGCTGGCCTTGAACTCAGAGATCTGCTTTGCTTTGTCTCCCGGGATTAAAGGTTTGTATCACCATTCCTGGATCTAAATTTAGCTGGGTAGAATCTTGACCCAAATTTCCACTCCCATAATCTGTTTTCTCCTAGAACACAGGATTTAGCTCCATTTCAGTTCCTGGTGCCTCATTAATACTTGAGCCAATATTTTATATTTTTCCTTTCTCTGCTTCCTTGTTCCTTTCCATGCTTGTTCAAAACACTCTTCATCAGACTTAACCAGAGAATGAAGTCTTTGTTGGGTTCTTTTGAGACTTCCTTTGTCAATGCAACTAATAAAAATCTCTTTACTTAGCCTCAGGTAGACTCTTCAGACAAAAGCAGCCACATTCTTCACCAAAATACCACGAAAACAGTCTTTAGAGCACATTCCGGAGTTCTTCTCCTCTGAAACCTCTGCACAATTCAAATTACTGCCAGCAACACAGTCTCCCATATTCCTACTAGGATGACCCATTAAGACCCATTTAAATCATTCCACCACTTCCCAAATCCAAAGTCCCCAAATCTACATTCTTCCAAACGAAAGCATGGTCAGGCCAATCACTGCAATACATTAGTCCCTGGTACCAACTTCTGTCTTAGGGTTTTACTGCTGTGAACAGATCCCATGACCAAGGCAAATCTTATAAGGACAACATTTAATTGGGGCTGGCTTAAAGGTTCAGAGGTTCAGTCCATTATCATCAGGATGGGAGCATGGCAGCATCCAAGCAGCCATGGTGCAGAAGGAGTTGAGAGTTCTACATCTTTATCCAAAAGAAGCCAGGAAGACTGGGCATCCTCGGGCAGCTAGTAAGAGGGTCTCCAAGCCTACCCCCACAGTGACACATTTCCTCCAACAAGGACACACATTTTAATAGTGCAACTCCCTGGGCCGAGCATGTGGAACCATCATAGGGACTAACATCCTTTTCAAAAGAAGGACCAGATTGAAGCTCTCACTACAGCATCCTCTCTTATCATGTGAGAGATATCACTTACACACACACACACACACACACACACACACACTTCCATGGCAGTTTATAACAATACTTGCCATGGTATGGGGCATCCAGGTGACCTCTAGCAGTTCTGACTCTATGGTATTTGGCTTTTTAGTCTATGTTAATGTGAGCTAAATGGACCTGCATATGCCTGTCATGTAGTTTAGAGTTACATTTGCCACCTGAGAGGGTGTCTTATTCAGGGACTACATGACTGAGTCTCTCCCATTCTTGCATCTATTGGCTATTTTGACCCAAGTTCTTCTCAATTGAATGAGAGCAGAAAAACATGTTGGTCAAGGCTTAAGTTACCAAGAAGGGTTCAATCTCTACCCTCTTGTTCCTCAAGTTAAATATTCAGGGTTTCACAAGCTAGATACTTCAAGGTACACAAGACATTGTTTCCATGGAAGGAAGAGGGTTGCTTTTCTGAATCACCTGGTAGAACAGTCACAGCTTTACAAAAGACCAGAAATGAACTATCCTGTGAGCAATAAATAAATGTTTACACAAAAGAGATGAATTTATTATATTTTCTGTATATTAAAGCTAGTTGGAAAAATCACAGATTTGTTATTGACTAGAATAGTTAAAAGAAAAATTGCTTTAAAGTAGAGATCATTAAATAAAAAGAAACTAATCAATCAGCTATTCTGAATACAACTCGTCAAAGAACTAGTTCTTCCCAGGTAGTCATTATTATGTTTTCACTTTTAGAACGTTTTAGAGAGTAGATAGAATGCGCTGAATGAAAATATTGGTGTAGGGAAACATACAATGATGATTAAAGGTGTGCTTTCCATGTTGAACAAAGCTGAAAGCAGTGGGAAACTTACCAAATTTCTGCCTTTGCCAATTCTGTCTGGTACATTAGAACACTTTTCATTTACTCAGAGATACACTGTAATGACACGTGCATCCTACAGAAAAATAAATCACTGTGCAAACTGGAAACCTAATTTATTACAGATGTGTATATATCTTTGTACATCATTTTAAACCCTGAAGGCAAACAATTATTAGTTCTTCACTAGACATATTTATTGTGTTATATACATTTTGTCCTTTTAAATATTTGCCTCTGTCCAATTGAAAGTTTCTCAGAATGACAGAGATCACCCTGGATGTTGAGGATTAAGAACACTGATTTGAGATTTCGTATTTTCAGGAGAATGTTGAAAGTATGGCAAATGCCTTGTCTCCCTCTGCTCACTCCCTATGTAAATGTGAGATACAGACAGAGTATTTCCATGGTCAAGGAAACATAAATGGAAGGAAACATCCTTTCTAGAAGTTCAGAATCTATTTATGATGTGACAGCTATTGCTGGTTGTCAAACCAGGGATACGTCTGGAATTAACTAAAATTCAAAAGTAGAAGACACACTTGTGAGGGATTTTTGCTTAATTTTAAGTAGAAAACCCATTTATAATCTGGATCATGGAGGTTAAAAGCCTTTAATCTGGATCATGAGGTAGGAAGACACCTTTAATCTGGCCATCTTCTGTAGGAAGCCTATGTTAGGACACAGAAGAAGGAAGCTGTTGGTTACTCTTGCCTTAGTAGTAAGTCGACTCCTTGGCTGGCATCAGAGCCTACTTCTTTGGGATTCCAGTGTCAACTGAAGGCCAGCTGAGATACCCAGCCACATGGGTTGAGAAACCACTGTCTTCTCAGACTTTCTATTCCTAGGCAGCCATTGTTGTATTAGCTGGACCACAGCCTGTAAGTCATTCCAATAAATTCCCTTTCTTTCTATATATAGCAAGATTGATTCTATAAGTTCTGTTACACTAGAGAACCCTGGTTAATACCTATGGTAACTCAGAAAACTTGTTTGTTTTCCGTGATGACCTCTACAATATACAAAACTATTAAGACCACTGAAGAGTTTATAAACTCAAGAATAAGTATCATCATCTACAAGGCTTACTTAATCACGGTACTCCCTGAGATCCATATTTAACTTCATAAAGTACTTTGCTGTTGCTATATGTCATAAAAATTTTCTACTTCAGCCAGAACTACTGTTTTCATGGAAAGTAACAAAACGTTCTGCATGTGATGATACCTAGACGTATTCAACCCAAAATTTAAACGTAACTGTCGTATTTTTATTTTCTGTGGCTGTAATAAAATAATCTGACCAAAAACACCTTGTGTAAGGAAAAGGTTTATTTCAGCTTACAAGTTACAGGCCATCACTGAGGGGGCCAGAACAGGTTTCAAGGAAGGAATATGGAAGCAGGAACCAAAGCAGAGACCATCGAGGAACACTACTTAGTGGCTTGTTTCCAAGCTTACATTCAGCATCCTTTGCTATATACCCAAGCAAAGGAATTGTAGTGTGGGCTGGGCCCCTCCTACATCAATCAATCGGCAATCAAGAAAATACACTCACAGACATGTCTACAGGACAATCTGATGGAGGCTATTGAAGAATTAAGGTTCCCTCTTTCTAGGTAAATCAAGCTGACAACCAAGATTAGTCATCTCAGACATGCTATAAAAACTAGCTGATTTAGTTTCATGGTACTGTATTCAGGTGTGGTGATATAGACCTGTAACCCCAGTACTTAGAAAATACAGACAGGTGTACTGTTATGAATTGGAGAACATCCTGAATTAAATAGCAAGTATCATGCCAACTTCGTACATAGAGTGGACACTGTCTCAAAAAAAATAAATACAAAAAATAAAAATAAAAAATAATTTTTAAAAAAAGAAAAGAAAAAGAAAAAATTTTTAGCATTTGGCCAAAATAGGCATCCCATTTCTGGATAGACCTCAACTGACAAGCTAATTGCTAAGACCAGAATTCCTGATTACTTAAGATACAAAGATACAAAAAAACAAACAGATGTTTTTTTCCCTATGGTCATATTAGAGAAAGGGTGAGGGGAGTAATTCCAACCTCAACCCAGAACCAGAAGTTCTAGGCAAAAATAAAATCTATTTGAAGCCACAAGAAAAGCTGCCAAGTGACAGATTTGTCACACTAAGATCCCAAAGAGAATGCTATGAGAGGTTAACTCAAGATCTGCCAGATCCAAAATGACTGCAGTGTAGGAAGAAACCACACAGTCTCAGGGAAGAAACACTGCATGTCACATCCCGAGGGCCCACACGCTAGGATCCGAGAGTAAGTCAGAAACGAAGCTTCAGTCAGAACCACTCAGCTGATGTGTGAGGTGACCTAGGACTCAGGATCACTTTTCTCATATGACAAAAGTCTAAAAAGCAACTTAAGGAAGGCTTGTGTTGGCTCACGTGAGAGGGTACCATCCATCATGGTGGCAGGAGCTGAGATGGCTAACCATGCTGCAACCCCAGTCAGGAAGCAGAGAGAGAGAGAGAGAGAGAGAGAGAGAGAGAGAGAGAGAGAGAGAGAGAGAGGAGAGAGAGAGAGAGAGAGGGGAGAGAGAGAGGAGACAGAGAGAGGAGAGAGAGAGAGAGAGAAACAGGAGAGGAGGGGAGAGAGAGAGAGAGAGCTGAATGCTACCATTTCCTTTTTATTCAGTCTGAGACCCCAAAAAACAGGAATGGCTCTTCTCACCTCAGCTAGACCTTTTGGGAAACATACTTAGGGTTACAACCCACCTAATTAAATCAAATCCCATATAAGTTAGCAAGATTAAACATCACATGATTGTTTTCTGACATTAAAAAAAAATTACTGGCTGTACCAAAAAAAACCCTGAAGAATACTGAGGGCAAAATAATCAGAAGAACCATATAATAGAGTTATTAGGCACAAATTTAGAAATAACTACCATTAATACATTCAATTTATTAAAGGATATGCCATGGTCATCTTTGTTTGTTTTTTTTTTATCATGGTCATCTTGACAGAGAAATATGAACTGCACAAAAGAAACAAAAGTTAAACTTTGAACTGAAGAATATTGTAACCAAGTTCAAGAACTGAGTGGATAGGTTTGACAACAGGTTAAGTATAGTTGGAAAAAAAATGCATTGTAATATAGATCATACAGCAGAATAGACAGAAGTATGGAAGACATAAGGTATAGAAAATATATAAAAGAGAAAATGGAAAGAAAGTGCAATGGGTAAAAGTGCTTGCTACTCAAACTCAAGGACATGAGTTCAAATCTCTAGGATGCATATAACAAACTGGCCATGACTATAATCCTAGATCTGGAGTGTTGTAATAGGCAGATCCCAGGGGCTCAGTGACCAGCAGCCTAGTCAGCTACATAATGGTAAACTTCTGGTTTGATGACCTCCATGTGTACATACATGCATGTAACCCCACAGTCATGTATATGCACATACACACACACACACACACACACACACACACACACACACACACACACAGAGAGAGAGAGAGAGAGAGAGAGAGAGAGAACAAATAAAAAGAGACATAAAGAAACACAAGAAACATGACATAACAAAATGGCCTATCAGACAGGAAACTGGAAACTTAGAGCAGAGGGAGTCAATGATCAGAAGTTCTACTTATAACAGTAATGCCTTGGGTACTTACTTTTCCCAAGTGGTTCTGAAAGGCCAAACCTACTCCATCTTGGGACTGGCCTTCATTTTAATAGAAAAAGGGCCTGAGAACTTGACTTGCAATTGAACCCAAGCTGCACCCAAGTTCCAGGAAAGAATCACACAGCTTGTTTCTGGCCCATACTCCAGAGTTACTCCCTAGCTACTCCCTAGCAACAGCCAATCAGGATTAGGCTGCTAGTTTGCAGATGTACCTTCAGACCGTTTGTGATTGGTCATGGTCTTGCTTCAGAGCGTCCACCTGTGGGCTTACAATAGTTGTGCAGTTAGATGCTTGCCTCTAATTAGAAACCCTGTCGCTTGCTCACCATGTCCTATAAAACCTTGTCTGCTGAGGACTTGGGGCTTCACGCTCCTGTCCTGCTGCATCAGTGACAGAGGTAAGCCCAAGCTGGAGCTTGAATAAAGACCCTAGTGTGATCGCATTGGAATTGGCTCCCTTGGTGGTCTTTTGGGGTTCAAAAATGCTTCCTGAAGGGCACAGGAAGTTCTTTGAGTGAAGCTGAGAAAGATCTTATGACTTTGGCAGTGGAAGGGTAAAGTCACTGTGGAAAATGACCAGCACCTTCTCCATTACAAGACATCCTTCACAGAAGAAACGACTTTGGCAGAACATTGTGCCGGGTCTGTGTGAGGTGGATCATTTCATTTTGGTCCTTTCTATGTTCTCTAGCTCACATAAGGGGCTGTAGGAAAGGGAAGAAACTGCCTCAAAACACGTCAATCACAACTAAGACTGTGATTTATTCAAGATGTTGTTGAATGTAGCCTTTTCGAATACCTACCAAATGTCAATACAGCTCCCCTACATTAACTCAAGAGGTGAGACACAAACTAAATGGAATCCCAAGACCAACAGGGAGAGGAAAGCACGGGAGACCAGGAGAAAATTAAGCTTCTAGCATTTACAGGTGAGCTCAAGAACAGCCAAACTCGTAGTCCCGCTGAAAATCTGTCTACCTGCTATATCACATAAATACATCATGCCTGGCTTTTAACAATAAATGACAAGGTATACCAAAAGGCAAGGAAATCAATGAGAAGAGACAAAACAAGCATTAGAAATAGATGTAGATAGGACTTTGAAGTCAAAGTCATAAGTGATTTGAAAAAGTAGACAACAGGCAATAACTGACAGTACCCCAGGAGATCCGATCTGTAAGAACAGCAAGGATC
The DNA here is from genome assembly GCF_011064425.1 of Rattus rattus. Lineage (NCBI taxonomy): Eukaryota > Metazoa > Chordata > Mammalia > Rodentia > Muridae > Rattus > Rattus rattus. The sequence continues at coordinate 22,462,714 of NC_046166.1, read as the reverse complement.
AGAAACACTGTAACAAAAGCCAAAGAACTCCATTGATTTGAGCTTATCAGTAGGCCAGATGTGATTCATGAGCTTAAAGGCAACTGATAAACACTCCCCACAGGAAATGTAAAGAAACAAGCATGGTGGGACAGTTTGAGAAGTTGTGGAGGATATAGTTGGATTGAATGACATATGGAAATGAGAGGTTGAGATAGAAGACATGGTTGAAGGAATATGATCCAGGGCTCAGTTTCAGAGTACTGACTGAAACCACAGGTCCAGAAAGCTCGGGGAACACCAGCACTTTTTCTGTTCGTTTAAAGGGATACCTGTGAGACAACCCACCAAGCAGGAAGACTGTTACATTTAAAACTCCTCAGTTGATTGGGCAGCACAATTGTGCTAGGACCACAGTTGTGAGCCCTACACTGCTGGTTTTAACTATTTATTTTACATGAATGAGTGTACACTATGTCCCTGTACCACATGTGTGCCTGGTACTCACAGATAATAGAAGAGGGTGTCAGATCCCAGTGGTGGCAGGGAGTGAAGTTACATGTGGTTAGAAACTACAACATGGGTGTTGGGAATTGAACCTAGGTCCTCTAGAAAAGCAGCCAGGGCTCTTAACTGCTGATACATCTCTTTAATGCCTGCATTAAAAAAATAATAAGAGCAAGGAAACAAGAAAACAAGGGGGTGGGAGGCGGGGACCAAACTTGGTAACATTATGGATTGACCCCAGTGTTCTCATTTTATTTTAAGATCAGTCAAAAGTCCTCTGTAAAGAGTGGCATTCTGGGAAAGAATAACATCCCCAGAGCACACAAGGGACAGAACTATATTGGAGCACAGAAAAACTGAAGTGGGACTTTAAATGGATTCATGGCTTATATGACCCAGTTTTAAGGCCAGAAGTCAGAAGTTCTTACAATATGTATCAATGACTTCAAAGGGTTCAGTAGACAGGGTTGGTAATGACTGAAGTAAAGGAAGCAAGGAAGCCACAGGGCAGCTGAGTTATGCAAGGCTCTGTTTCCTTGTAAGAACTCCAAGTCTGAGCAGATCCTAGAAGAATAGGAAAAAAATGGTCAAATTGTTGAAGATTCTCAGAAATATGCTTTCATAGCCACTATCCTTCCTAACGTAACTTACCCACACAGATAATATAGTGTTCAGGCTAGACTTTTGTGCTATCTCCTTTTCCTCTCTCACAGACACTAAAATCATGGATAAAAACAAAGAGTAAGGAGGTGTGGTGGCATGTACCTGTACTGAGCACTCCAGAGGCAGAGGCAAGAGAACAGGAAGTTCTAGTCTTTACAAAACGAAAAGCCGAGCCCCACAGAACCCAGGAGTTTAATTGGCTGTAAAATGTGACAAAGAAGCTTGTGATGTGGATTTGAACAATGGTCAATATTTGTTAATTAATATCTGTATTACTACTTTTAAAAGTACAAAAATACATATTTTAAGAAATAGCTGCTGGGGCTGGTGAGGTGGTGCAAAAGTTAAGAGCCCTGGTTCCTCTTCTGGAGTATCAGGGTTCAAATCCCAGCACCTACGCGGCAGCTAACAACTGTCTGCAACTCCGTTTCCAGGGCATCCCATATCCTCTTCTGTACACCCATACATGCAGACTAAACATCCACAGATAAAATAAATCTTAGAAAGAAAGGAAGAAAGGAAGGAAGGAAGAAAGAAAGAAAGACAGACAGACAGACAGACAGACAGAAAGAAAGAAAGAAAGAAAGAAAGAAAGAAAGAAAGAAAGAAAGTAAGTAAGTAAGTCAGACGGGAAGGAAGGAAGGAAGGAAGAAAGAAAAAAAAAGAAAGAAAGAAAGGCAGGAAGTAAGAAAGGAAGGAAGGAAGGAAGAAAGAAAGAAAGAAAGAAAGAAAGAAAGAAAGAAAGAAAGAAAGAGAGAGGGGGGGGGAGGGAGGGAGGGAGGGGGGAGGAAGGAAGGAAGGAAGGAAGGAAGGAAGGAAGGAAGGAAAGAAGGAAGGAAGGAAGGGGCAGAAACCAAGCCAGCCAGCCAGCTGCTGGACAGGGGTGCACATACATTTAATCCCAGCACTTGAGAGGAAGACGCAGATGGATCTCGAGTGGCAGGCCAGCCTGGTCTACACAGTGAGTTGCAGGACAGACAGGGCTCCTCCTCATGCTTGCCTTGCACAGCAAGCATTTCACCCACTGTGCCATCTTACCAGCCTCCCTCTGCTGTAGTGGTGTGAATCAGTATGGTCTCCCTAGTCTCAATGTTTGAAAGGTTGACCTCAGAGAGTGGCACTATTAGGAGATGTAGCCTTGCCAGAATAGGTGTGGCCTTGTTGGTAGGTATGTCAATGTGGGGGTGGGTTTTGGGTCTCCTATGCTCCAGCTACACCCAGTGTGGCACACGTTCTTCTTCTGTTGCCTTTGGACCACGATGTAGAGCTCTCGGCTCCTTTTCCAGAAACCATGCCTGACTGCACTCTGCCGTGTTTCCCTACGATGACAATAATGAACTAAACCTCAGAAATTGTAAACCAGACCCAATTAAATATTTTCATTTGTAAGAGTTTTGTTGGTCATGGTTTCTCTTCGCAGCAATGGAAAACCCTAACTAAAACATCAACGCTCTATTAAAATCTTCCATAATGAAAAAAGAAAAAACTTAATTTCACACTTCACCTTATATTTACTCAAGGTTGGGAGCAAAGCACTGTCCTTTGGACGTGACAGGACAGTTGCCTTAGAGGCGAAGGGGCTCACAAACCGAACCTCTGACTGAGGCGCTGTTGACAGCGAATTCATTCTGGGAAAAGAGAAAGTGTGGGCCTTGCTAGGTCCAGTGGATGGCCTCATACCCAGGGGTATATGGGCATCGCAAACTGGACTCAATAGGTTATCAAGAAGGAAAACAGCAGAGCACATGAAATTGGCAGTGAGTAGGGAAGAGTGGGGTGGACTTGTAAGGCGTGGGTAGAAATATGTTTAAATACATTCTATAAAACTCTCAAAGAATCTATAGAATGTTTAACAAATTTTACTGAATTATATAATAAAATATTCCAAAGAAACTAGCACATCGATAGCAGTACTCTCGTTGAATTGGGAAATCAGGCATAGTTTGCATTCATTAAGCCAACTCGGTCATTGAAATGTATGCATATTTCAATTAATCTTGAGTCTACAATAAGTGTCTACACATTTTTATCAATTAAGAAATGGAAAAGAAAGCTTGTTTAAAATAATTGTGAACTATGCATACCAATGTACAGGACTCAGATTTCAGACCTAGCCCATTAATAATTCTCCTTACGTTTATGACTTGGAAACTGGAATTCCAATATTGCTATGAAAACTATATTTAACAGATCCTTATCAGACTGGTTATTTTCTTTTTTTCTTCTTTCATTCTCTCCTCTCACCCCTCCCTCACTTCCTCTCCCTTTTTCTCTTTTTCTTTCCTTCTTCCTTGGCAGCATTATTGAAAACCAGTCCTCTTTGGAGTTTAGACTCAAGAAAAGAATTTAAGAACGGATTCAGTCAAAAGCTTGAAGACAATGTTACTAAGTTTAAGAAAACTTCAGGCAGGAAAGCTATAAATCTTGGCGGTTGCCTGGAGGAGGAAGACTGAGAAACCCATATTGTTAGAGTGGGGTTGGCACAGCCGCAAGGCAAAGAAGCAGGCACATGATGTGGAGAGGACCTTCAGGGACAGAGTGAAAAGCCCAAAGTACCAGGGAAAGAATATGGAGGTTCTGGACAGCATCTAAAAGGAAAACACAGGGGGAAAAAGAAGTTGCATCAGGCAGACCCAAGGTCGTGGTGGAGTAGCAGTGGCACTAGGTAGTAGGAATTCTGGGAGGGAAAAGACCAGTAAAGGGACAGTACTCTCTTTGCCCTCTGTAGTGTACCTTACAGAGTCCACTTCCCTGGGTCAGGTGATTAACCTACTCAGCTGGATTGTCTTAAGGGAGCAGAGCTTCTCACATCCTAAGGGTAGATTCCATTCTATTCTGTGCCTGCTGGACTGGAACTCACTCTGTAGCCTAGGCTGACCTTAATTTTGTAGAAATAATCTTCCCGTCTCAGCCTCCAACTGCTGAGATTCCAGGCAGGCTTAGTCTGACCAAAAAAAAATTTTTTATTAAAGAAATGATGTGGTAGATAAGAGTAAAACAGCTTCTGTGCCATTAATTTAAGTTTTTACACTTAAAGTTTGAATTGTGTTGATAGCATATTACGTATCAGTCAGAGCTTCATCTACACATTCAGTTTGACTTCTTATTTCTGTTGTAAATTTTAACTCAGCACAATAGCAATGTAGTGTATTTATATAATTAAGTAAATGACCCTGTGCATCACAGGAATGTATATTTTCAAAGTGCTTTCTGATGAGGTCCACACATATTTAAACAAACAAACAACAGCAGCAGAGAGAGACTGATAGCCTAGGAGTTAGCAAGCTACCTTCAAGACCAAATCTCTTTTAATACTCAATCAGCTCCCACTGAATCAGACTGGAAAACTACATTCCATACTACTAGTCAGGATGTCAGTCAGTGTCAATCATAAAAAATAAATCATGGGGAGGATATGGACCAAAATATTTACTTACTGCTGATGGGAATGTACTCTAGACTAGCCTGGATGGAGATCAGTATCGAAGCTTCCAAGAACGCTGTAAATGAAACTACCTTATAACTCAGCAGCCCTGGGAATTTACCTGCAGGGCTCCACATCGGCCTTTCTCAGAGAGCCCTGTAAATCAGTGTTTATTACAGCAATATCCTCAACAGCCACGTTATAGAACCAAGGTAGGTATCCAACAACAGAGGAGTATATACAGAAAACATGGCAAATATACACATGGAACGTTTTTAAACTTTAAAGAATAAAGCTATGTTGCTTGTGGAAAAATGGATGTAACGAGAAAACCGTATCAAGCAATTTTAAGCCAGTTTTACAACGATAAATACTGGTTTTCTCTGATTTCGGTTGGAGCTCCTAGACTTTACATTGTCACATAGAAAGCATGCGTCTACATTTAGAATGAAAGTACAAGTGAAACTGTCTAGGGAAATAACGGGGACAAAGAGGAAGGTGGAGACATCCCATATGAAATATGCATAAAAATTATAACAGTCTAGTGGGCTTTGCTTTGCTCTCTTTTGGTTGTGAAAGGCTCTTGCTAGTACTCAAGACTGGCCTTGAACTTATGATCCTTCTGCCTCAGCCTCTCGAATCGCTGGAATTGTAGGCATGTATCACCAAGCTCAGCTCTTAAAAAGGTTTTAAGCCAACCGCTTAAATGAGGAAATTGAGTATATAGTTGAAATGGGTTGCATGCAATTAGCAAAGCAGTATTTCTTAACATGATACTTCACTGGTAAGCAGTAAAAATGGTTATTGGTTGGAGGGACTCTGCCTTTGTATGAAGGCAAGATTCAGGAATGGAGAGGTGGCAGGAGAAACGGCTCAGTGAGAAGGGTACTTGTTACCTGATGAAGAAGATCTCATTTGCTCCCTGGAACCCACATGGGGGAAGGGGAGAACTCTTCTGACCTCCACACAGGATCCATGGCATGGACACATGACAAGCATGAGCATTTGCACACCAGGTAGGCACATGTAATAAATACAAGTAAAAGACTTTTAGAAGTATTAAAAAGTGGGTTACTCACAGGACCGCAGGAGAAAAGAAGCCTGGAGAAATGCCATTGTCTGATTTCATCAAAATACAAGATTGCATGTGACAATAAAACTCCAGGGTTAATTAGGCCAAAGTATCTCTTTTCTCTGTCATCCAAGTATTTTATTTCCAGACTAACTAATCTACTGATTGGCATTATAATTTAATTCTGAGAATAAATAACCTTGACACACTTGATTTTTGAATAAAAGACAAAAATACAATATTTCCTGTAAGAACTTTTCAGTCACCCATCAGCAAATCTCAGTGAAGCCGGGTGAAAACAATTTTCTCCCATCCAGCACACAAACCACAAAACATCTGTTTTGATAGCATCTTTCCCGGATTGGAAATGTTGACAGCTGCCACATTTGCTATTTTGTGAAACCATTCGTCTATTGATTGACCTCTGTTTAACTTTCAGGTGGCTTTATATTGTGCCTGGAAAAGAAAAATCCATTTTAGTAACTCCGCGACTAAATTAGAGGTCACACACAGAAACACTTGGATTACTCCTCAAACTACTACTTAGAAAAAGGGGATTAACCCCAGAAGTCTGAAAATGAACAAAAGTCAAACACAGCAGAGGAACTGCATGAATTACCCTGTGTCCACCTTGTGTTGGCTAAGTCTAGATGAACTGCGGTCTTTTTTCTGGCAACTCTGCCTCCTGCTACTGTCACGTTTAGTTCAGTAAATGTGACACAGGTGGGTGGTGGCCAGGTTCACAGCAGCAAGCCCCAGCTAAAGGATGCTATAGTCCCGGTAAAGCAGAGTTTATGACGCAGGATTAGCCAAGGCACTGACAGGAGACAGGAGCAAGGCAGCCCGGCTCTGTGGGTAGTTGTTGAGGATTACACATATCAAGACAAGAAAACGTCTATAAAAATCCTGAGGGAACCCGTATTCAGCTCAGGTTTTATGATGAATTCATAAACCTAGTCTGAGGTAAAAAACTAAAATGCAATTCTTTTTACTACCTGGTTCTTTTTGCCCCCTTGGAACTTTTTAATGGTGTCTCCCTCCCTTGCTTTCAGGATTTCCAATCTGTGGGTCCCATGGAACAATCAGGATTCCTCCCCATTAGCATTCAAATGAACTGACCACTTTCATCTTAAATGTGTGCCTAATTTACCCACAGGCAGGACGAAATTGGCCTGTTCCAGGATATAAAAGAAGCTGTGTATTAGATTTCCATACTACCCTTCAAGGGGTCCATAATTTTAGCCATCTCTGCACATCCTCCCTTCCTTGTTTGTTCCATTTGATCTGCCTGCTCCAGCTCCTGCCCCATCCATCTGTAATGATCTATTCTAATTCCTTCTCCTAACAAGATCTGTACTCTAACCTAACCCCTGTGGTTCTATGGACTGAAGCATGGTTGTTCTTGATTACACAGCTAAAATCCATATGTAAGCGATTACATACCATACTTGTCTTTCTGAGTCAGGGATACCTCACTCAGGATGACCTTTTTTCTACGTACAAACATTTGCTCCAGAATTTCATGATTTTTTTTTTTATGCTGAGCAATACTGCACTGTGTAGATGTAGCACATTTTCTTTATCCACTCATGTGTTGGACATCTAGGTTACTTACAGTCTGTAGCTATTAGGACTTGAGTAGCAATAAACATGGTTCGTCGAATGTCTCTGTGGTGGGAGGAAGCAGAGCATCCTTTGGGTCTATGCCCAAGAGCGATATAGATGGGGCTTGAGGTAGATGGATTCCTATCTTCCTGAAAACCTGCCATACTGATTTCCACAGTTGGTGTACAAGTTTGCACTCCCACCAGCAATGGAGGAGTGCTCCCCTTATGCCACATCCTCACCAGCACGAGCTGTCACTTGTTTCTGGATCTTAGCCATTCCGACAGGTGTAAGATGAGATCTCAAATTAATTTTGATTTGCATTTCCCTGACGGCTAAGGATGTTGAACATTTCTTTGTCTTTCAGCCATTGGAGGTCTTCTGAGAATTCTGTTTCGATCTGTACCAAACTTTTAAACTGGGTTCTTTGTTTTCTTGATATCTAGTTTATTGAATTCTTTATATATTTTGTATACTAGCTCTCTCAATGGGTAGTTGGTAAAAATCTTTTCCTACTTTCTAATATATATATATATATATATATATATATATATATATATATATTTACCAAATGAAGGAGGAGACAGAGCCCCAACTGGCCATCACTTGTCACCAAATAAAACTTCCAATATCGAAACTGGGGTACATTTAAATGAGTTGTTAGCCTGGAAACAAACAAACAAAATGCAGGCTATTGCCAAAAACTATAGATTAATCTACATAAAGTGACATCAAGTTCCCATTGTTCAGTAGAGCACCTACAAAAGCCATTGGACATGGAGGTGTTGAGCTGGTGCCTACATAGAGCCTTCGCCCTTATGTGCTTGTGCCTTTGGTAAACAAAGTTACTCTTTAGGATTCCAACAAGCCATAAACACCCTGCCAGGCAGAAACCCTCTCATCTACAATGGCATCCTGACTGTAAAATATGCTAGGTCAATGCTGGCACAAAGCTTTTGGGAGTAGCCAACCAGCATCTGATTTGGCTTAAGACCCACGCCATGAGATGGAACCCATTCCCAGCACTGTTTGGATGACCAGAGACTAGACAGCCCGGGGAACTCGGGTGAAACCAAATGCTACTGGTGAATGAAAAAAGGCAATAAAATGAGTCCTGGTGACATTCTGCTGTACCCATAGATCATTGCCTTGCCCAGCTATCACCAGAGAAACTTCCTCCTTCAGCACATGGGAATAAACGCAAAGACCTACAGATATTACACAGAAAGTGAGAGACCAGGGAACCTTGTAGAAGAGGTAGGAAAGTGGAGTAGCTAGAGGGTATAGAAGGCACCATGAAAACAAGGTCCTGAAAATCAAAGTTCCTATGAACTCACGGCATCTTATGCAGCATGCACAGGACCCACAAGAGTCTGCACCAGGTCCTCTGTGTATGTATTATGGCTTCCAGTTTAGTGTTTTTATGAGATTCTTGAATATGTAAGCAAGTGGGTCTCTGATTCTTGTGATTTCTCTTGGGTTCTTTTTCTTCTTTTTTGCTTGTTTTGTCCAATTCAGAAGGGTTAGTTTTTGTTTTATATTATGTTTTATTATATATCTTATTATCTTACTTATATTTTATTATATTATATCTCATGTATAATGTTATTAAATTCTGTTATTTTATTTATTTTTTATATATTATATTATTTTATTATGTTATATATTATGTCATATGTTATATTAAAAACTTAAAAGAAAAAACAACTAATCCTAATCATATTTTGCAATCCATTTTTGGGTCCCTCGTGGAATCAGTCAGCTGTTTACTTCTCAATATACTCTGCAAAATTTTGCCCCTCTGTCCTCCCAGTGATGAAATCACTAGTTCTGGGAAGGAAACCCTCAATAACAATTTTGAGATCTATAGAGGATAAAGAAGCAACTTTGATATAATGCCTGGTCTGGATAGTTGGATGTCAATTTGACACAAGCTGGAGTCACTATCAGGAGGGACCCACAGTTGAGAAAATGCCTCAATAAGACCGAGCTGTCGGCAGGTCTGTAGGGCATTTTATTTAGTTGTTTGTCTCTTTTTCATTTTTCCAATAGTGTGCTTGTCTGTACAGCCCTGGTTTTCCTGGAACTTACTCTGTAGGTCAGGCTGGCCTTGAACTCACAGAGATTGGCCTGCCTCTGGCTCCTGAAGGCTCGGATTAAAGGAATGTACCACCACCAACCAGCAAGGCATTTTCTTAATTAATGATTAATGTGGGGGGGGGGCAGCCCACTGCGGATGGGGTCACCCTGAGGCAGGTGATCCTGGGTTCTGGTTTCATTCTAAAAAAAAAAAAGTTGGCTGAGTAAGCTATGGGGAGCAAACCAGAAAGCAGCACCCCTCCATGGTCTCTGTGACGCTCCTGCCTCCAGGTTCCTGCAGTGTTTGAGTTCCTACCTTGACTTCCTTCAATGATGGACTAGAATGTGTAACTATAAGCCAAGTAAATGCTTTTCTCTCCAACTTGCTTTTTGTCATGGTGTTTCATCACAGCTATAGGAACCTTAGCTAAGACAGTGCTTAATGAACAAAGAGACTTGAAACGTGAATCCAATTATGAGATGACAATGGGGGGAAATTTTACAAAGGGGTTCCAAGAAGAATAAAAGTGAAAAAAATAATTCCAATTCTTGAGAAAATTTTCTCCAGTGGCAAGAGGATCTAGAGTTCAAGGTTAGCCTGGCCTGCTGAGTGAAATCTATAGAGGAGGCTACAAAGCAGCATTTGTGTCCAACATGTCACAGAACCCTTTGACCTGGAACCCCAAGTCTACTGCAAACTGATTTGCCAGGAAGGGCGTGGTCATTCTTCCCTTCCTCTCTTATTGCCTATGTTGCTAGTCTGGCATAGGTTTTACGCAGTGTGTTGGTTTGATTAAGAATGCTGCATAGGCTCAAATATTTGAATGCTTAGTCACCAGGAAATGACACTCTTTGAAAGGATTAGAAGGATTAGGAGGTGTGGCCTTCTTGGAGGAAGCATGTCACTAGGGGTGGGCTTTGAGGTTCAAAAGCCCATGCCATGTTTAGTTTCCCTCTGTGTCTGTGGATCAGGATGTACCTAACAACTACTTGCCTAGCACCATGCCTAGTATTCTTGCTACCACGTTCCCCACCATGATGATATTTAACTAAACCTCTGAAACTGTAAGCAAGGCTCCAAGTACATGCTTTCTGTTATAAGAGTTGGCTTGGTCATGGTATCTCTTCATGCAATAGGATGGTGACCAGGCAGCAAGTAGGCCCCTGGTGGGCTCATCAGGATCATATCCTAGTGAGGCATTGGAAGTTGAGTTTTAGGACTGGGTTTGGATAAAATATATTTTGCCATGTGCCAAACTGACAAAAAAATAAACTAACAAACACTGATGCTGGTGTGGGTCACTTTGCAATAGTTAGTGTCTTTGCTTGAATTGCCTTTTGCACTCAGAGAAGCATGCTGCTGGTGTGCTTTGTGGAGTCTTGGCTGTGGCTATGAGAGTATACAGTGGCAGGAAGTTTCCTGTATTTTGATTAGCAGATAATAGGTCTGAGGACTATGCCTGTGTAGCCATGCCTGGCATTTGAAATGTGGGGGATCAATGTCATATAAAAAGCAGTTTTCTATAAAAACAATCTGTGAGACATCTGCACGTGACAATAAAAAGCAAAGGAGAAGAGACTATCCACTAGAGAGATGGGCCATGGGAAGGGTTGGAGGGAGGGTAGCTGGGAAGGGATGGAAAAGGGAAGCAGTAGAAAGTGATTAATTTTTCTTTTAATTAAAATATGTTTTTAAAAGTCAGTACTGAATAAAGAATGATAAAAAGGAAAAAAGGAAGAAATTTAAAATAAAATCAGGTTTACTGTTTTCCCCTTGCACCATCCCATTAAACCTACCTGGTGAGGAGTAATTGCTCCCTCTTCCTTTGTTAATGCATATGCATGTGCTCATATTTGCAAATGTGTGTGGAGGCTGGGTCAATGCTGAGTGTCTTGCTCAACCGTTCACCCCTTTAGTTTTTCAACCAGAGTCTCTCCCAGGCTGCAATCTGTAATCTGAGGTTTACAGATATGGCCGAGATGGCTGGCCTTGGAGGTCCACAGACCTGCCTGTCTCTGATCCCCAGCGCTGGAATTACAGCATGTGCCTTTGTACCTGGCTTTCACATGGATTCTGGGTCCTCATGTTTGCGTGGCAAGATCTCCAGCTCCAATTCATCTCCCAAGCTCCAAGCCTTCCTACTTTCATAGTCTATTTTGTGTTGTTTTGGGCAGGCAAAATATATTTAATGGAGTTTGAGAAAATAAAATGAATGATAATTAAATTTTAAAAATAAAAAACAAGTTATGATTTGACCCTTGCGTTTCCAATGAGATGGCTGCCTTGCTTCATGAGAGCATCAGTTGCCAACAAAATAAATGTGAAGTGTCCTCAGCATGGGCCACTTTTGGGAATCAGAGATAGCCAGGGTCATGATGGAATGACAAGTGTAACGGTTGACCATGGGGGTGTCTACTGGAGTGGGATGCACTTCCACTATAAAAGAAACACTGGACACCAAGCAAGTGTCCACTGGGAACTGAAGGATGTCCACCATGAGAGAAACACTAGACAGTGTCTGAGCAGGATTATAAAAACCTGAAATGCCATCATCCAACATGGTCACTGCCTCAGCAATATATAACTTTGGGTCTAGATAGGTTTATCCCTTGAATTTAGTCTTACCTAGTCTCTTTATACTCTACCTGGAGGAACATGTAAATTGAAACTAAGTTATCAAACAGAAGTAAATATTTTTGTTTTTTGGTTTCAACTGCCTTATCCACATTTCAAGTTCTCAGTAATGAAGTGTGACTGGTGGGTTCTGCCATCCTTAGTAATAGTTATATGTAATAACCAGAGTTCATGAAGAGAAAACCACCTACAAAATGAATTTTTTAGTGCTAAGTATGAACACCTCTTCCCTTTAGAAACAAATGTTTAGAAACAAATAGAATGTAACATTCTCCAAGGAGGGTGTTTCCAGCTAGCATTGCCTGTTGAAATCTCTTCACTTCACTGTGTAATTTCTAGAGTTTCCAATAAACTCCATGTGTTTGTTTTCCACCCGAGCAATTTAGAAATGGGACACGGGAGTACTTGGTTGGAAAATTATCCTAATTATTGATAAAATTACTTAGAACCAGAACATATACTCATGATCACACTTACTCAGGATGCTGAAGCAGGAGGATGTCAAGTTTGAGGCCAACCTGAGCAATTTACCGGGACCCTGTTTCAACTAAAAATATGAATCTTGCCTACAGTTGACCTCTTGCTTCCACATGCATGCACTCTGAACACAGGACACAAGAAGACACACGCAAGAAGAGGAGGAGGAAGAGGTGGTGGTGGTAGTGGTGGTGTTGGTGTTGGTGTTGGTGGTGGAGAAGGAGGAGGAGGAGGAGGAGGAGGAGGAAGAGGAGAAGGAGGAGAAAAACTATCACAATGATTTGATTTGAAAACCTGATTTTAGATATGCAGCAAAATAGCCTTTTTGAGATCGACAGATCTCTCTATCCAGTCACTCTACTAGTTAGAATTTTCAATGTTCCTCTGGAGGAATAGTCAGAATCTATCCTAGCTATATAATCTAATTAAACCTCCTTAAGTTTCAATTTCCTTATTCATAAAATAGAGATAATAATTCTATCTAATATTTATGGAGAAAATCAATTTAATATAATGCTTAGAACAGTACCTGGCATACAGAGCAGAGCTGGCATATATGTGCACTTGTTAGTATTACATTATACAACAGAGGGTAATTCAAAATTCAGTCTTTGAAAGGATACAGAACTTACTGAATTCCCAGATGTACCCAGCCAGCCAATATGTGCAGTTGTTACTCCAAGCTCACCAATAGGATAAGTCATTTGCTACTGTCTGAGTGTTAGAGGAGAGTAGGAAGTAAGTGAGTTACTCTTTTTTGTAAAGTTCAGTTTGTGTGTGTGTGTGTGTGTGTGTGTGTGTGTGTGTGTGTGTGTTGTGTGTACTTGCATGGGGGTGCTCTTGGAAGCCAGAAGAGGGCATCAGATACCCTGAAGCTGCAGTCACAGGTAATTAATTGTGAGCTGCCTGACTCTTAGATGCCAGCCTCACCTTCTTTTGATCTTCTCCTTGAGGGCTACCTGAAAAGTTTCCGTACATGTATTAATCCTTGTTCTTGTGGCAATCTGCTGAAAGGCTGTAAGGCACTGACACTGGGTATGAGTCAGCACAAAATGGCTGACACCAGATGTCTAAGGGCCCCAAAAATGACTAGTGATAGAATCTGTTGTAGAACTGTTTTGTGCAGAGTAACATTTTTGTGTGATTCTGTATAACTTGTGTACAGTAGTTTGAATGAAAATGGCTCCATAGGTTCATAGAAACTAGCACTGTTGGGAGGTGTGGCCTTATTGGAGGAGGCGTGTCACTGGGAGTGGGCATTGGGTTTTCATGATGCTTAGGCCATGTCCATTTTGTTTCCGTTTCTATTCCTGCTGCCTTCCAAACCAGATGTAGAATTCTAAGCTCCTTCTCCAGCACCATGTCTGCCTAGATATCACTATGCTTCCTGCCGTGATGATAATGGCTTACACCTCTGAACCGTAAGCCAGCCCCAGTTAAATGTTTTCCTTTATTAGAGCAGTTACAGTTGTGGTGTCTCTTCAGAGCAATAGAACCCTGACTGACAGTGATGAGAAGCCTGCTTGTGAGTTTTTCTGGAGGTATGGGTGTCTACTTACTTGCAGGCTGTGTGACAGTCTATGTGTGTGCTGTGCCTGCATGTGTGAGGCCTGTATGTTAACATGTGTCTGGGTTCCTTCTTGGGCAGGGTTCCTTCAGGAGGCTCTCTGCTTAGTGATCAGTGTGTTGGTGAATAAAATGTTTTATTTGTCCAAGGCTCCTTAGTTAGGGATTTTTTGCTGTGAAGAGATGCCATGAGAGAGGAAGCCCTTGGTCCTTCCTATAAAGCTTGATGCCCCAGCATAGGGGAATGCTGGGGCAGTGAGGTAGTATGGGTGGGTGGGTGGGCGAGCACCTTCATAGGGGTAGGGGGTAGAGGGGTGGGATGGGGGTTTTCAGAGGGGAAACTTGGAAAGGGGATAACATTTGAAATGTTAATAAATAAAATAACCAATACAAAAATTAAAACAAAAGAAATACCATGACCAAGTTGGGGTTGGCTTATAGTTTTAGAGGCTCAGTCCTTTATATCACGATGAGAAACATGGCAGTGTTCAGGCAGTCATGGTGCTGGGAAGAAACCTGAGAATTCTACATCTTGATCTGAATGCCTTCTGCAGGCATTCAGGTTCAGGAGGCTCTCTTGTGCACTGGACCAAGCCTGAGCATAGCAGGCCTGAAAGCCCACCTTTACAGTGACACACTTCCTCCAACCAGGTCACACCTCCTACTAATACCATTCCCTATGAAGTAAGCATATTCAATCCACCACAGCTCCTCACAATGTCTTCAGCCTCCCAGCCTCCCATGACTTTCTTGGCATCTATGGATGGCCTTCACATCATATCTCATGTAAAACAGATGACTACATTATGAGTTCTATGAGCTCATGAGCTTTTTAGTTAATCATGCTTCCCCCTATAGCTAGGGCTCTACTTAACGCAGATTTGTTGACTTGCCGATTGAGTGAATAAATAGGAGACAGAGAAAACTAAGTGACACAGACAAAATCCCTCAGCATATTTGCAGGTCTGGGACTTTGTACATAGTGAGTGACTGGCAGGCAGTGGAACTGTTATGAGAATGGGGACCGAAGGAGAAGTGTGAGGAAGGGAAGTCGAGCATTTGGGAGTTTGAGGAACTTGTTGCTAACCTAAGTATGTGGGGTGGCCTACAATAAGTGTACTGGCTGGTTTTGTGTGTCAACTTGACACAAGCTGGAGTTATCACAGAGAAAGGAGCCTCCCTTGAGGAAATGCCTCCATGAGATCCAGCTGTAAGGCATTTTCTCAATTACTGATCAAGGGTGGGAGGGTCCACTGTGGGTGGTACCATCTCTGGGCTGCTGGTCCTGGGTTCTATAAGACAGCAAGCTGAGCAAGCCAGGGGTAGCAAGCCAGTAAGTAATTTCCCTCCATGGCCTCTGCATCAGCTCCTGTTTCCTGACCTGCTTGAGTTCCTGTCCTGACTTCCTTTGGTGATGAAACAGCAATATGGAAGTGTAAGCTGAATAAACCCTTTCCTCCCCAACTTGCTTCTTGGTCATGATGTTTTGTACAGGAACAGAAACCCTGACTAAGACAGTAAGATATTCAATACCTGGATTGTTCTCACTGACTGCACAGTGACCATAATTTTTGAGACGGATTTTCAAGAGCCCAGAACTGTGTAGAGTTAGGCTAACTGACAAGTGAGCCTCTCCAAGGTCTGCTCATTTCCTTCCTTATTTTTCCTCCTCAGAGAAGGCATTGGTATACGTGACACTACATGTGGTGGTTTGAATAGGTATGTCCCTCATAGATTCATGTGTTTGAATGCTTAGCCACAAGGGATGGCATTATTTGGAAGTGTGGCCTTATTGGATTAGGTCTGGCCTTGTCAGAGGATGTGTGGCACTGTTGGGGCAGACTTTGAAGTTCTATATCTCTGGAACACTCAGTGAGATAGGCAGTCCCCATCTGCTGCCTGTGGATCCTTCTCCTGCACCATGTCTGCTTGCACGTTGCCATGGTTCCCACAATGATGATAACAAGACTATAAGCCAAACCCAATTGCAAGTTTTCTGTAGCTGCTTGTATTCTAACACAATTGGATCCCCCAAAACTGTTTGCACAAGAGGGTCTGCAGGTAGCTTCTGGGAACCTGTACCAGTTAATTCTGATTGGTAAATAAAGGTGCCAGCAGCCAATAGCTGTGGAGGAGAGACATAGGTGGGGTTTTAGGTTTACCAGACTTGGGACCTTGAGGAAGCAGGAGGGAAAGAAATGTCATGCTTTAGGTCTGTGAAGGAGAGAGATTGTAGAGAAGCAAGGAGAGCACCCTGGGCTCTGGGCCAGAGGACTGACTAACTGAGTTAAGAGCAGCCAAGATGGAACACAGAAATTAGTAAGTAGTAAATCGGAGTTACCGGTGGGAGGTAGATTCTAACAGCATGGAGGGTAGACTCTGCCCAGCTATTGTGCTGCTTAAGGATATTGAAATATAACAGCTGCGTGTGTCTTACATTCGGCAACGTAAACCATTGCAGTGGGTAGTAACACCGTGCCAGGATTTATTAAAATATTCTTACTATAGTTTTTCTTTGTAAGAGTTGCCATGGTCATGGAGTCTTCTCACAGCAATAAAACCTGAACTAAGACACCAAACCTGTCTGACATTCCTTTCTCTTTCCCTCTCTTTCTTTTTTTCTTCATCTTTCTTTCTTTCCTCCCTCCTCCTTCCTTCCTTCCTTCCTTCCTCCCTCCTCCTCCCTCCCTCCCTCCTCCTTCCTTCCTTCCTCCCTTCCTTCCTCCTTCCTCCTCCCTCCTCCTCCCTCCTCCCTCCTCCCTCCTCCCTCCTTCCTTCCTGCCTTCCTTCCATATAGTTTTTTTTTAAGTGGGTTCCAGGGAGGGCACTTAGCCCTTCATACTTGCATAAGCAAGCACACCCCTGACTGAACTATTTCACTAGCTCTGATTTATGTTTTTGAAGTCGGGTCTTACTAAGGCTACAAGCCCTAAGTAGCTTTAAACTCCCTAGGGTACTCCTGCTTCAGTCCCCCAAGTGAATGCTGGGATTACAGGTAGGATCCACCCCTCCTCCCCAAACTCAATTAAAATGTGGATTGTAATGTAGAAGGTCTGGGGCAAGGCCTAAGATTCTACATAGTGCTCTGTGACAGGTGTTAACCTCCTACATTTTGAACAGCAACACAGACAGTGCAGAGTAACAGCCTCGTTTTTGTTTGTTTTCTTTTTTGTCTGTTTGTTTTCTTTGTAATTTTTCAGTCGTAACAGTGTACAGAATATTGTATATTTGTTAAACTGTCTTCCTAAGTTATTTTCACATATTAAATAATGTGTCATTCTGAAGCGGGATTTGGCCTTTGACTTGTAACTAATCGAACACAAGGCAAATTCTCCTCTCGAAATTTTACTGGTGATTCTGTCAGGTATTCAGATGCCAAAAAGTTAGAGTTAGCCTTGGGCTAAACACTTCAGGCTAAGTTTAGTAGCTATTAGAAATAATGCAGTAGGCAGGAAGGTTCTAGAAGTACTGGAGGTAAATTCAGGACAGTTTGAAACGTTCGAGCACTTAGAGAAAGCATCAATTGTGAAAGAGTGACCTACTTCAAAGCCAGGCACAGGTACAGCTATTCTTATTCTAAAACCCAGATTGTCCCCATCTCAGGAACAAGAGAATTTTATCTGCAACAGTGGCTTTCTTAGATATCGCTGAAGGACCATACAGAGAATGAACACAACTGCGCTGTCATCCTAGGTGTTATCTAAATGTAAAAATATATAAAAAATAAAGTATAAGTTTTACATTTTTTGTTTTTCTTTCATTCTTCTATTCAAACATCTTTATGGGGGTTGGTAACATGGCACAGTGGGTTAATTCCCCTGCTGTCAAGCCTGGTGAGCTGAGTTCAATCCCCGGAATCCACATGGTAGAAGAAGGGGACTGGCTCTCCATATGTACCTGCCCACATACATGTGCATGTGTGTATACATGCACACACACATACAAAAGATGTTTCAAAAAGTCTTCATAATATGTTATAATCTGGACAAGAAAGAAACAGCTGTAATAGACAGACAAAGTTCTTAGTTCATGAGACTTCATTTTTCAGGAGAAAAAGAGACAATAAGGGATGATAAATATAGTAAGTAGTTCCTAATTTCTTAAGTGTAACTTGGAGGTATTGGACAGAAAAAGTGAGCAGTAATGATTTAGGCAGTGACTAATACTTGAGTACTAAGGTTGACTAAGGTCGAGGGGTCTCTTCTGGAGTGTTACCAGGGTAGGATGAGTAAATAATTCTTGTTCTTGCGCAAAGAATTAATACCAGCAAAGGAGAAAGATCATAAATGGAGAACAAATCTGGCAGTCTGAAGGGTTTCTCAACCGGAAACCATGGGGCGCAAGAGAGAGGGAGAGATCAGGAGACAAAAATAAGAGAGTAAATTGCATCCAGCTCGAGATCAAGTAGAACTTGGAATCTAAGACGGGCATTAGGTTTGATTGGTTTTGGTTGTTGTTTGGTTGTTTTTTGGTTAGTGCAAATATTTAGGGTTTGGAGCAGGAAACTGTGTATCTGATTTTTTTCCCCAATTCTCTCTTGTGAAGTTTTCCTGTTTTCTCAGATTAAAATATTCCTGGATCTCTTTAAAGGCTTAGCTCACTCACCCTAATGTAAAAGCCTGCTACAGTGCCGGGTGGGTATGCGGCAATCCTGGGGCTCCCTATCTATCCTGGGGACCACTTTTCCACTTTGTTTCAGTTTCTGTTGAAGATGACCTTAGACACTGGCTGGAACTCACCCGTTTTCTCCTGGTCTGACAAGATAGGGTAAGGCAAGGGGCGTAGCTCAGTGGCAGAGTTTTTGAATAACCTATTAGAGGTCCTGCCTTCACTCTACAATACTGCAAAGAAGGACATTGGTGGCCCAGCTACATAGGACAGATATAGTCAGATATGGTAGCTACCAGCTAGTTGGGTCTCTACGTGGAGGTCGTTCGTGGGCTTTGTGATCCTTTTCCCCGCTATTGTTGTATTTGATGTGGGTCAGTTACAAAATATTGGCTTCACAGAGAAAAGTCTGAGCTGTTCTTAGAAGGGTCAGCTTTGTTTTATGGTTCAAAAAAGTCTTGTTTTCTAGAAGTCCCTGAGCCCAGCAGCATCATATTGCTAAATGATCTGTAGTGAGGACATTGAGATATGCTTGAGGCAGGGTTATGGCCACTGTGAATAGTTACATTATTTTCCAGACTGCATACTCCATTCCCAGTTTTCCGCATCTGTGCATTTCTGCCATAAAAATGCACAGAATGAAAACAAGCAAAAAAAAAAAAATGCCAGGGGAGGTGGTGTACACCTTTAATGTCAAGAGGCAGAGACAGGCAGATTTCTGTGAGTTGGAGGCCGGCCTAATATATAGTTCCAGGACAGTAGAGAAATACTGCTCAAAAAACCAACCCAACCCAATCTAACCCAACCCAAGCTAAAACCAAAACCAAACCAAATCAAACCAAACCCAACCCAACCCAACCCAACCTAACCTAAACCAAACCCACCAAACCAAACCAACCTACACCACACCAAACCAACCCAAACCTAAACCAAACCCACCAAACCAAACCAACCCACACCACACCAAAGTACACCACATCACACCAAACCAAACCAAACCAACCCAAACCCAACCCAACCCAAACCAAACCAAACCAAACACTATAGTACGTGCTTCTAAAGTACTTTCCTCTACTACACAAATATCTCGTTTTCCAACTTATTGGTTTTTTTTTTTACTGATCTATGAATTCCGTCTGAAGGATTGTGATTCATTAATCTTCTTGTCCAAACAAGTTATTCAGCCGTGCACAGCTCAAAACAGTGCTAAATAAACAATTTTGGAATGAGCAGATGAATTTGGGAGTTATCCTTGAACTCTGCTTCTGAGCCTAACTTTTTATCGAATGTCTGTCTTGTATTTTTAAATTCCTTTTGGCATTTTCAATGAATCGGGAAGGTTTATTTTTCCTCTGAGTCAATTTCCCACATTTCATTAGCATTTTCCAATTTCTCCAGTTTTACAGGCAATATCAACAT
This sequence comes from Rattus rattus, assembly GCF_011064425.1. Classification (NCBI taxonomy): domain Eukaryota; kingdom Metazoa; phylum Chordata; class Mammalia; order Rodentia; family Muridae; genus Rattus; species Rattus rattus. The sequence goes on along the minus strand of NC_046166.1, from coordinate 22,442,680 downwards.
CTTTGCTCTTTCCTAGGTCACAGATCTTCTAGTACCTTGTTTTCGGTCTTAAGATTTTGAATAGTCATTTATTCTACCTCATTAGAACCCCTAGTTCAGATTGCCAACATCTAGTTCTTGAAAAAAAAAAAAAAAGCCCATAACATTTTGCTGCTTATAGCATTATTCTGAATCAAATGTTGTGTCTTGTAACATTCAGCTCGGTGTCTCTGCACTATTGGTCATTATCAACGATGCATACCACTCATAAACCCCAGCTTCAGTTCACTTGGCAAGGATTTCTGTACACTGAATGCATGTTAGGCAAGTCTTGCTTCTCCACACAACCTTATTTAATGTTGTATAAACTAAATGAGATAGTATTTTTGTCTGTATTTGACAGATAAGAAAATTAAGATTTAGTTCCAGCAGGTTGCATATTTCAGGAAAAATGATAGAATTGGGGTTTTAGGACATGTGCATTTACCTGGGAAATACTGCCTAATTGTTGTGTTAGTGCCTGCCGTCTTGACTTTCTACTTCATCTAGAAGGCTTTCCAGGATACAGCCCACCAATCTTAACATGCCATTGCTGTGCTCTGGAATCTTCTCTTCTATATTTCACTTCTCTGCTTCTAAAACTCACACTCGACTGTAAACGTTTTAATGTGGAGGAATGCCTGGATTACCTCTTCCTTTACTTTGAGAGTCTTCTGTAGAGCTCCTACAATAAATTGTGAATAAAGAACTCAAAAAATTTTCCATAGTCCTTCATGAACGTGCAAGCCTACTAAATTGTTGCAATATTATTAGGTGAGGTATTGGGGCATCGAACGGAAGACCCAGAAAAATCAGAAAATTCTGATCTCTCTCTCTCTCTCTCTCTCTCTCTCTCTCTCTCTCTCTCTCTCTCTCTCTTTGAATGCTGGGATTAAAGGTCTGTACCAATACCTGGCTTCTCTCGCAAGTCTTAAGAGCTTGGTGCTTGAGTGCCTTAGATCTGACTAAAGGATATGCTATATTTTAGAGTCCTTCCTATGAAGCTGCATAGGATATAGCATTGCCAGAACGTCATCAGTAAAATCCTTTTACCTGATTTCAATATACTGGAGAAAGAAAAAAATAGTTTTTATGTTTCTTTTACGGTGAGAATGTAAATGCTTTTTATCCTCATTTAACTTTCAAGACAAGTTACCCAAAGTGTCTTTTCAAGACGTCCTGACTCAGGATTCTCATGTACAGAAACTAATACCATAATCCTCCCTTTTTTCCCATCATGCCTGGAAGCCCTAGCTTTAGTGAGAGGTACAGTTCCTCAGAAGCAGTGAACACGGCGGACTTGGGACCGCGCGGAAGCCAAGTTTCCTCTGTACTTCAAATCCTCCAGTCCCTGGGAGCCTACGTCTCGTCCGTGACGTCACCCGCCTTCCCGGAAGTCCCGTGAATGACGCCGTGCGGTTACCTGAGAGACGCGCGAGTTTTAGTGCGGCGTGAAGGCGAGCGCGTCTTCTTAGGAGAACCTCGAGCTCGTCTTAGGCCCGTGCGGCGCCATGGAGGTGGTGGAGGCCGCCGCGCAGCTGCAGACGCTCAAGTTCGGCGGCTCCGGCCCGGGATCCGCAGCATCGCCGCCACCTGAGGAGCGCCCGGACGCCGAGCAGGCGGAGCAGGCCCGGCTGGCAGGAGAGCAGCCGCCTCCAGCCCCGAGCTCGGATGCTGGTGAAAACCCACCGCCGCCGAGCGGGCCCTGCGCCACCGCACCGGACGCCGCGGAGCCGCTGCCAGAGCTGCAGGACTCGGACTCATCGGACTCGGATTCGGACAGGTCGAGTGCAGGCGAACCCCGGGGCTGCCGAGGCCGGGGGACTCGGGGCCTAGGTAGTAGTGGGTGCACGCGCCGTGCGGGGCGGCGCAGCTGATGCTCTGCGCACGTGCTCTCGGACTGGTACCCGGTGTCGCCGCATTGTTTTTTTCCACGGTCCTAGGAGTCCCCACTTACTTTCCAAACTTGATAGTTCGCGGAGTTACAAGGGAAGGTAGCAACCTGCTTACAGTGTATAAAACCCCGACATTCGTAAACTATTTGTAAAGTTACTTTGCTATGTTATTATCATAGGAACTCAGTTTAACATGTACTTTTGGGTTAGAACTTCTGAATTTTGTGGTAGTTCAGAATTGTTACTTTTTTCATCGACTATTTTTTTTTTCAAACCTTAGGAGTTGCGGATCAGAAAAGGATTACTTACGTATCAAAGTTCATTCTTCGCTCTTTTTTTTTTTTTTTTTTTTTCTCGTTTAACCCAGAGGGTCTATAGCTGGGGAGGCTGACGTCGAACTCCTGGTCCTCTTGTCTCCACCCACCAAGTGCAGGGTTGTAAAGCCACCCACCACCTTTCTCTTAAAGTTGCTTCTTGACAGTTGATATTAATCAGAATCTTTATAGGGAGCAGGATTTTATGAAACTTGCAAATCAGTTTTTTTGGTATTTTGGGCTCTGAGCTTTACACAGACATTTCCTGTCTGCGTTCTTTGTGGAAGAAGATCCATTATATAGAAGGTTAGGGGTGAGGGGCGTTTCAGGAGTCGGGGCACTTTTAGGAAACCACAAAGAGAGGAAAGGGAAAATGGTTTCTAACAGAGAAGTGTGAAGAGATTGCTGGAGAGAGCCAAGCCAATTATGAACAGCTTGTTTTCTTGGCAGTTCTAAGATGATAGTCATCTTGCCATCCGAGCCTACACTGCTCGGCAAGGGATGCAGGAGGTAGACCAGGAGCCAGGGTTGGAAGGGAATCGGGGATATGGTGCAGTGGCATGACTGAATAGTGTTGGGAACTGACCTCTGACCCTTGTGTCAGAGGATACCAGATACTTGAAGAAATGAGAAAAGTACTGCTTTTTGACTGTGTGCTAGGTAGGATAGTGTTTTGTTAGTAGAACCATTCATTTCAATTTTTTGATAATTGCCGTGTGACTTTTTCTGGGGTGACGTGAACAGACATCTATCTCTTCATCCCAGATTGTGCAGAGTAACAGGTCAAGGAAACACTGCACCCAAGCCTTGCTTCGTGAGCAATGTACACGTGCCTGTATGCCAGGGCATGGTCGACTCAAAGGTAGCTGTATTGTGGGAAAGCCCACATAGCCTGGGTGACAGAATAGCTGTTGCTGGAGCACCTTGCTGTGGTGGCATCTGTACCGGCAATCTGACCAGCAGTTTACTACTTTAGTAACTTCGGGTTAGGGCCTTGTGAGTTTCATGAGTTTTTTGAGTCTTCTAGGTCCCTCTTCTTCTAGGAGACAGGGTTTCAGTTGGAAGGAAATAGTACACAGCATTATCCCAAACTAGTTTTTAAGAAGTTGTGGATCTCCTCCGGTAGCAGTTTGAAGAGTGCACTGGGTAATCAGGAAGGAGAGTGATTTGGTGAGTAGGGTGACATGAAAGCAGGCAATATTTAAGGAGGAATAGCGTGTTTGCTAGGCTGAAGGCATTTCAGGCAAGTCACATAGTATCATTGCATAATAGTGAAAATACTAGGAGTTTGGAAAGTTCGTGCATTTGGAGGATAGAATCGGACTTCATGTGAATAGTGGGAGGAGCTAGGTTCTGGAGGTTACTAGAAACTTGGTTTTGAGGCAGTCTAAGGCTGACATACAAGGAGCATGTGTTTTGTTTTTTTTTTTATCTTGTCCACAGTATAGATATTTTGGAGGAGAATTAACGTTTTTCTGTATGTTTGAATATTTTCTTAGTTTTAAGTACAAAGCCATATAGCTACGGTCTCAGTTTAACACAAGTATTAGTATTTTCATAGTTGAATGTTATTGGACCATTTAAAACTAATATCTATTATAATTGAACTTTATTTTTGGTCAGGTAGCATATTCTGATCATGGTTGGACTTCATCTCCTCCCAGATCCTCCTCACCCATCCAAGTTCACACCACCTTTTTCTATCTCTTTGGAAAGCACACAGGCAAATAGAGAGCATTCTCTCTCCAGGGTCTCAGTCAGTCGAGGGTGGCTTCAAAGGTAGCCAATGATGACCTTGAATTCCTGCTTCTTGGAGAGCTGTTTCAACCATGTACCACTATACTTGGCTTAAAGTGGACATTCTTTTATTTAAACACAACACTATGACCACAATCATAAGTACTGTCTTAAAAAATTATTCTTATTTCTTATATTTATGTCAGTTTACATCAGTCATAAGTTTTTCCTTTAAAACAAGAGGGGGAGCTCATTTGGATGACTGGCATGAGAAGGCTAAAGTAACTGCAGTGGGGTGGAGAGCGGCTGTGGGAGAGGCTGTGTTGGGAGAGGCTGTGTTTGGTATTGCTACAGCTATTACAGAAAAGGTGGGGAAGATGAGGCACTGGAATAGGTTAGGAGACTGGACTTTTGTGATTGACCTAGGATGAAATAGTTGTAAAATGGTCCCAGGGTCTCACCCACATGACTGGGTGGGAGAATGGGTAGTGAAATAAAGAGGTATTCCAGGACAAACCCATTCAGTAAGGAGGATGATTTTTCCCTCCTCTCTGGTAGCTTGATGGAAATAGGAGGCATGTATAGCTCGTACAGTTGGGATTGGTATGTGCCTAGGCATTCAAACTCTAGAATGGTAATGTCGGGACTGAAAATGGAGGCATTTATTTGCATGGATGAAGATTGAGATTATGGAGTGACAAGTGTGGAGAAAAAAAGGTGACTGTGGGTGAAACATATAAAATGGGCTGAAGTAAGGGGACTGGTTGAGTCAAGCCAAAGAAGTTTTCAGTTAAGTGGTCACTGTGACAACTTTGAAGAATTCCAAGGTAAGAAACTTGTCATTGAATTAAGTAGTCTCATCAGACAGGTTCTTGGCCTAGACTTATCATTAGTCACTGATTGTCACATTTAATTATATTTGTAGAGATAACAAGGCACTATGGGCCCAGAGAGGGCCCAGGTTTTATATATCTTTAGTAGTTCTATAGCCAGTGCCAAAAATGGCCTCTCCCCACAATTATTCTTTGTCTCAGTGTTACTCTGACCTTCTCACGACCTTCCATCCTAACGAACTCTGTTCTTGCTTTAAGTCAAGGATTTAAAAAATGAACAAAATAAATCAGGTGTTGTGGTGCACGTCTTTAATTCTAGCACTTAGGTGGAGAGGCTGGCAGATTTCTGTGAGTTTGAGGCCAGCCTGGTCTACAGAGGGAGTTCCAGGACTGCTAGGGTTACAGGAGGAACCTTGTCTCCAAAACCAAGACAGACAACAAACTGTTATCCCACTAACAAAGTCGGTTTGAATGTTAGCTTTCGAACTGGACAAGCAAGAGAAAGTAAATTGTTTCCTACGTAAAACAAGATTTTATTTTAATTATGATAGTACTTGACCAAGTTTTCAACTTTTCCTCTACAGTGAAACGGATTCGGACAGCTCAAGCTCTTCCTCTTCCTCATCTTCATCATCTTCCTCCTGTGGATCACTTCCTCCTGTGTTGTCAGACGGAGAGGAGGATGTCCAAGTTGAGAAAGAAAATAAGAATTTTCCTCTTAAAACAAAAGATGAATTGCTTCTTAATGTAAGTACTTACATTGATTGTTCCATAAACTTAGCAGTCTCCTCTCGGCTTTTTACGTGTCCCTCTGTTGGGCTTTGACAGTAACTGAGAGTCCTGTGGAGGCATTGACTTCACTTTGGTGACTTCTTTGTTTTCACGTCACAGAACAGTCAGTTTTGGACCACCTGTTTATTAACATGCATGGAAAACCCAAGGCTCTGTGTTCATTCCCTAGCACTACCAAAACAATGTTGAAAGTACTGTACTGGCTCTTCTGTCAACTTGACACAGTAGAGTCGTCAGAGAGGAAGGTGCCTTAGTTGAAGAAACTCTTCCATGAGACCCAGCTATTTTCTCAATTAGTGGTCAGTTGGGGAGGACTCAGTCCATTGCGGCTGGTGTAGTCCTTGGGCATGTGGTCCTGGGTTCTATACGAGAGTAGCAGAGCAAGGCAAAGAAAGCAAGCCAATAAGCAGCACCCCTCCATGGGCTCTGCTTCAGCTCCTGCCTCCAGGTCCCTGCCCTGTTTGAGTTCTTGTCCCGATTTCCAGTGATGAATGGTGGTGTGGACGTGTCCACTGGCTTTTGGTCATGATGGTTGATGGAAGCAGTGGAAAGCTGGGATAAGACAGTAGTTCCTTTATGGTGTTTGGCATTCCTTTCTTTGTTGCTGCTCTTGGTTCACAAGTCAGAAAGTTTCTTCCAAAGTAACTGAAGCTTTTTAAGTTAATTTCATTTTATAGAATTAGAGTGCAAAGTTCACTGGCTTTCTGTGTTTTAAGCTTTTTAGGATACCTAGTTACTTGAAACGTTATATTTATTATTTTAAAAAGTCACAATTGGGAAACAACTTATATTGGTAGGTACCTCATTGAGGTCATTGGCTTAACTTTGAGCGTGTATGTAAATCTGCCTTTGGAAAAGGATGACAAGTTTGAAAATCTGTAGTTCCAGAGGATGGCCTCAGAAATGAGAGTCCAGGCTAACTTGCTTGTGTTTGGTCTAGTCTGGGTACTTAAGTCAGTGTCAGTGCTTTTAAAAAGGTTGGTAATCATTACCTGCAGTTAGTGTGAAAGGCTACTGACTAATGTGAAATCTGAAGGCTGTGTGTTGCTTGGCAGGATTCTGCCAATGTTACTGCTCATAGTAAAGACTTTTTCTTTACTTAGGCTTTTGGACTAGTGTGCCATGGTTTGTGTGTTAGTAGTTGATGATAGATTCTGGCAAAAAAAGGCTCATAATCTAGTATTTTCTGAAAGTACAAGGAAACCTAGTATCTATTTTACCTGAATCCTGATGACCTCTCAGAACTTCTCAGATTATAAAACCAACAAGTAGGAGATTTATCTAATATGGTTTGATTTGCCTTATTGAGTCTGAATTTTTAACATTGAGAGTCCTTTGAAATTTAATGCAAAATCTTGCTGATGAGTGTGTGTGTGTAAGTGTAAGTGTGTAAATAGAATACTAGAGATATTCATGAGAAATCAGACAGGATCTTTGGCCTTTGAGGACTGAGTTCATAACTGATTTTTGCATCTCCCTGGAACATTGAATAGTTGACCCTGGTGATAGGTTCACAGTCAGCAGTAGTAATGGTTACAGAATGAGTGTGAGTAGCTGTCTTTTCTTCATTGGTTCATTTAGGAAATTGTAACATACCTGTAACATATGCTAGGTACTTTTAACAAAACCAATCATGTCCCTACTTTCATATTATCTAATGTAAAGATACTAAATAAAGAGACAAATTTAATTGCTAGGAGTTCTGTGGAGGTGTGTATTTGGCACAAATGAATTTTTTCCCTTGGGAGTACATTGTTGTCTTTTAGAACTTAGAACAGTGACTAGTGTGTTCCTTTTTGTGCCATTTCTAAGAGATCTTTTGGAAAAGACATAAGAGGCACTGGTGGTTTGATTAGGAATGGGCCCCATAAATTTATGTATTAGAATACTTGGCCCATAGGGAGTGCACTATTGGTGGTGTGGACTTGTTGGAGCAGGTGTGGCCTTGTTGGAGGTGAGCTTTGAGGTCTCATAAGAGCTCAAACTATACCCAGTGCGGATAATAGGCTCCTCCTGCCTGCCTTTGGATTAAGATGTAGAATTTCGGCACACACTGCCATATTTTGCCATGGTGATAATCGACTAAACCTCTGTACCTCTCTGTAAGTCAGCCTAAATTAAATGTTTTCCTTTATAAGAGCTGTCTTGGTCGTGTTGTCCTGTCAGAGCAATGAAACCCTAAGATGGGCACTTACAGTTTATCATTTTAGTATATCATTACTTAGCTTTGTGTTCACTGGTGTTTGTCTACATGTGTGTCTGTGTGAGGGTAACAGAAGCCCTTGAACTGGAGTTACAGACAGGTGTTAGCTGGCATGTGAGTGCTGGGAATTGAGTGCAGGTCCTCTGGGAGAACACCCAGTGTTCTCAACTACCTCTTCAGCCTTATTTACTGCCTTGATTCATTTAGGATTTTGAGTCAGGGTTTCTCTACATAGCATTGGCCGTCCTGTCCTGGAATTTATTGTGTTGACCAAGCTGGCCTCAAACTCACAGAGATCTGCCTGTCTCTGCTTACTAAGTTCTTGGATTAAAGGTACACCCACATCATACCCAGCAAGTTTTTAGTTTTAAAGTGAATGGCGTTTGATTGGAAATTGAATGTTTATATCAATAGTATTAGGAAGGAAAAATACTGCTGCTTTGTTGGTAGATGTAGTGTAGACATTATAATTTTCTGGTTTGCCCTAAAACTCTGTAAGGATCTATTAACCACTCTCTCAAAGGATTTACAGTTCAAGACAGGAGAGTGTCTTGGGAAAATTTTTTTTTAAAAAATTAGAGAAAATAAGTAGCTGAATTCCAAGGATAGTGTGACCTCAGTGTCTTTCCTGCTCTGTCTGTGCGTGCGTTGGTCTTCAGGGGTGACAGTTTGTCCACCAAAATGCATTTTTATGAGGGACTAAATCAGCCATGTACACCTGGTTGGTTACACAGTTTTCAGTGAATCATAGTCAGTGAAATGCGTGTTGAGTTTGCCCGGACCTGAGCCTCATGGTCATCCCTGTTTGTGTGGGCAAGTCTGTAGGAGGTGCGAATGTGTGGGAGAGGAAAGCTTGAGAAGTGTGGGCTCCTAGTGATAGCGGGAGTGCCTGTGAGCCACTTAGCGAGGGCAGTGGGAATGTGTGGAGCGACAGTTTTGGAGTTTGGTTTCTTAAAAAAAAACCCACAGAAATAATTATAATAATGTGTTTTCATTTTAATCCCAGGTATGGGGTACGGGGCTGTGGGGCTGCCGTTGGCTATGATTTGCCTTGTGGTCTGGTAGGGAGTGGGGGAGCATGATTTTGCCAACTGCAGATAATTTCTGCGATCGTGTGACATGTGGAATTCGGGGACTTGTCAGAGGGTGTATGAATGCTAGAGCTGCCACAGGTGGGCTGGGCTGTCCTTGGTGGTGTGTAAAGAGGAAGCAGCTGTCCTGACAGCGAAGATCAGTCCTGCCACAAGAAACTTGAGTCCCTAGTCATCAGCAAGTGGTCTAAATAAAACATTGCCCCTTTCTGACCCCTGACGTCATTCAGGGATCTTTTGCCTTTCCTCTCTTCTCTAGTATTAGGTTGAAAGGGTGAAAGAAAAGGGATGAAGGGTAGAAGAAAGAAGAACCCATGAAGTAGGAAAAGGCAGCTACAGGTGTATTTGGAGGAGGGGTGGGTGTTGGGTTACTGGGTGGTTTTCTGACAAGGAAGGGATGCTAAGGTCTTGGAGTATGAGTGCTAACGGGTGGAGCCAGTACTCGGAAGTGACTGATGCTAAGCTCAGGTTGGAAGCAGTGTTGTGAGAAAACTCAGCTTTACCAAAGAGAAAAGAGAGACTTCTTGTAAACTTGGGTTGGAAAGTCATGGGAACTAAGGCAGCTATTAGGTCATTTTTTCTTTCTGTGCACCTTGGATGTTCTTCCAGCTTCAGTGGAAGCCGTGTGACTCTGTCTGTCCATGCTGGCTTCCTGTGCTCACCTTAGAGTGAACTCTTCCATTCCAGCTTCATGACTTCCCCACCCCTGGCTCTCTATAGATGGCAGTTTCTTGTCAATTGGCTAACGTTTTGTTTCTTTTATTTTGGGTCAAAATACTAGGTTTTTGTTTGTTTAATAAGTAGCAATTCATTCTTCTGGGAAGTGTTCTCTCTTTGCTATATATTAGGCTGTTTTGTTAAGACTTTGGATGGGTCACTTGAACTCTTAGGTAGTGTTAGCGTGTCTTAGTGTGGAGCAGCTGGATATAAGCAGTCTGTTAATTTCATATCTAATAAAATTCCAAGGAAAATGAGTTGGTTTTGCTAAATGCTCTGTACAGCTTGTGGCAGCTTTTAGTTTGTGCAGGTCCAGGGATGTCTAGATTGTGGGCATGCCCAGTTCAGTGCAGTTTTATGTCCTATCTGCTTTAAAAGTGTTTCATCTTCAAGGAGTGTTCTCTTCATAAAGAACCACCCTCCTTACTTCCTCCAGTCGCTTTCAAGCAAGAATACTACCTCTGCCTCCTTAAGTCATTCCTATGTTTGAAAACTCGGTGATCTGGCTGTAGGTTGAGCATCCTTAATGTGAACCATAGAGGAACTGAAAAAGGAGCCCCAATTGGCCCCCTTGATGATCTCACAATTACAGGCTCTGATGTGCGATTTACCTCGTTGCATTTCTTCAGCATAAACCTTAGAGTGTTGAAAGGTTGCTATAGAGCCTGACAGATGGAAAGCAGCATCTCTCACAGCCCTGCAGTCATGTGAAGCCCCATAGCATTGAGTGTGAGTCCCTACAATAAAAAATTAGATTCTTTTTAAAATTTTTCTCAGAAACTACTGCTTTTACTTCTTCAGTCAAATAAATCAAATGTAATTGAAAATGTAAATTATTAAAAAAACATTAGGGATAGCAATGTTTTATGCTGTGAACTAAAATAAGTTATACATTGCTGATTATTTTGTTACCTAAAAATTAGGACTTCAGTGCTTATGGGCAATATTCAGTAGGGATTGTCATGTGTATTTATGCATATGGTACAGCATGACCATATGTTAAATGAAAATGTTATTCATGAGAAATTTAACTTTGTCATCAAGATTGCCTTTATTATTTATTTATTTATTTATTTATTTATTTATTTATGTATAAGAAATGTACTTAGTGTTTGGGTTGAGGGCATGTATTTGCCTGATTTTGCTAAATCATGTATGCAGACATGTCTAAAACATCTCCATATGAAAGAAAGAAATACCTGGGCACTTCAGGTAGTTAGAAGTTGTACTGAACTATTTGACATGTACCTGTGTCTCAACTCCTGTGAAACTGGTCTGTTGTCTGCATTACTAAGTGAATATGTGTTTCTCAGGTTCTGACTTATTTATCGCTTTGTCCTAAATATAGGGAAAAGTTTCAAGTTTTTATAATACTGTGTAGGTTTGGAATTCACTGTAGTCTCACCTGGATACTATTGAAACTTGTCACGGTGCCTTACATTTAGCAGTGTTTTATAAATGAAAAGGAAGCTGATTTTTCATTGATATTAGATGTTATGCAATAGTCAAAATTTTTAAAGGGTTTGTCTTTCACTGTTGAGATGATTCATTCCGTAAAGCCCATATGCACCATGCTGGAGACGTAGCTGTGATGAACCACCAACTGCTTTAAAACACCCACGGGGTCCTGGGTTCTAGCACCATGCACAGTTATTCAAGGCAGGAGAATGGATGGTTTGTTAAGCTTCAACTGGAGGTTTTTATACAATGCACTCGAGCATCCTTACACTTCCAGTGTTTGTACATACATGTGGTTTCCCCATAGACTTTAGTGAGTGCCTTTGTCTAGCTGAAGGGTGAGGGTAGTTTAAGTTGAAAGAGTAACGAAATAGTGACAATTTCAGAGTGCTGTGTGGTAAGCCATAGGACTTATAAAAAGAGAAGGCCACTTGCCTTGCAGTGCTGAGGGAAGGCATCAGGGCTGAAGGGAGACTTGGTGAGGAACCTGTGAATTTGCCCGAGACAGGGTGATTTTTGTCCATGGCAGTTGTAGTTTTAGTCAGGAGGAACGCACAAAATTTTTTCCTTTATCACCACACAGCTGATGTTGGTAGTTCTACTGAACTTTTCTCTTAAACCTTTAAACATCTTAGATACGTGATCTGCGGCAGTAACTGCCTTTTCTCTTAGTTTTATGTGAGATCTTAAATGAAATGTACAGTCTCAGGTAACGGGAGATGCTTAGAGTTTTGTTTTTTTTTTAAGATTTTTTTCATACTGAGGTATAATTTTAATTCAGTTATATAGTTGTTTTGAGTCTTTTGCAGTTTTTTTGAAGTTTGTGTTTTGTGTTTTGTTTTGTTTTGTTTTGTTTTGCTTGTTTGCTGTCTGTTTCTGAGACAGGGTCTCACTGTGTAGCTCTGACTGGCCTCAAACTCTGCAGCTGGCCTTGAACTCTCAGAGAGTTTCTGGTTCTCCCTGAGATTAAAGGTGTGTACCACCATGCCCGCTCTTGAACTTTGATTTTGTTGACAGTCAGTTTAGAGAAAAATAGGATGAAAACACAATCATTGGGGGAAAAAGGCATTTCAAAGAATCGTTGACACGTTTAGGTGGAACTAATGGGTGGCCTGAGACCGTGTGATGTCCTATAACAATAATTACCAAGGACACCAGTGATGCAATCAATACACAGATGGCTGAGTTCTACAGAAATCTGTGCAGCTTCTCCTGGAGAAGTTGAAAAATTATGAATGAAATAGTAAATATGGTCATAGTTGCCACAGATTGTACAGACCTAATCCATTTTTTTTTCAATATGTTTTACCAGATAATAGGAAAAATAAAAATTGAGTCCTGGCTCTCAGAACTCCAGAGATTGGATTCTACTTTCCAAGCATGTCTGAGAAGTGAAGGCTCACCTAATAGCATCAGGTAATTGGCATGCGTTCTTCTTGGTAACGAGAAAAGTGGCCAGACAATTTATTCCACTTTCCCCACTTTTCTCTGTTCCGCCCAAACTGTACCAGGAGGGAGTTTTACTTTTTCCCAGAACACTCTTTACTCTAAGTCCATTTTTATGAGTAAAAACACACGTAAGAGTGTAGATACTTTCACCTTAGATCATCAAATTGCCTATTTTTCTTTTTGTTTTTCAGTAGTAAACCTTCAAAAAACAACTAGAGAAGGCAAAGCCATTGTAGTGGATGAATGTCATCTGCTAAGGGGCTTACTTGGGGCAGAGTAGCTCCTTAAACTTTTGTGCTGTAAGTTTTGCTTCTAGTAGGATGCATTTTGAATGTTGTGCTTTACTCATTTGAGTATTTTGTTGGACAGATAACCTTGTATAGCTCACAGATGTTTACAGAGTCAGAATACAGTATTCTCACAACAAATGCTTCATGACTGTTTCAGAAGTATTGTCGGGGTCTTTTTGTTTGATTGGTTTGCTTTGCTTTGCTATGGGCAGTCTCTGGTTAGCTCTGGCTCTCAATGTAGATCATGCTGGGCTAGGACTCACAGGAGAGCCACTTGTCTCTGCTTCTTGAGTGCTAAGAGGAGGCGCCATCATGTCATTCCTGGGTCTTGTAATTTTATGACTTGCTTATAAGTAATTTATCAGAAAATCATGGTAATTTTGTTTTTATCTGTGTGTAGTTTTCATATTCATTACATGGCCTTTAGATGATGATCCCCAGTGTGTTGTAAATTGTGCTGTTAGACATTTGTGCTAAGAGACTTTGCTCAGTTTTCTGTGTTACTAATGGAAAAAACCCTAATACAGAAAGAAAGGAACTTTCCTGAGAACTCGTTAAGTGGAAAGGAACAGAATCAGAAGTGAAAAGATTAATAGCAAAGTGCCTAGCGACAGTAGACTCTGGGCTAAGTTACTTAGTATTTAGGTTCTGAATGATCGTGGGCTCTGAATGATGAAGAATCTGTTGGATGCACATTTTTTTAAATTGTATGTTTGTCAGGTTTGCCTCAGGAAGACTTTTGGCCTAGCTGTGGAGTGTAGAAGTAAATGATCTGAATTTATTTAGTATATTGGTTAGTCACTGACAAGAAGTGCCTGGTGTATTTTATGTTCAGTTGGCCTTTTGGACGGATGATGTCAATCCTTACATACTCTGTTATCAGACACAGAAATATGGACTGTCTAGAAAAATATTTTATTCTTGGATTTTAAAGAAAGACGTTTAATACTTGTTTACCTAAGTGTTTGTGTTTAGTTGTAGGTAATGTACATTTAAAACAAGTTTTTAATTCCATTTTAACTTTAGGAACTAAAGTATGCATTAATTACAGACCTTCATTTCCCTGGTAGAATATTTAGGTTAGCATGAAGGTGCTTCAGTAATATGGTTATATAATTTTAAATTTTAGTTCTGTCCCAGGCTGGAGCATATCGATGCCTGTGTATGGGTCTGTGTGGTCTGTCTTTGCGAGACTATAAAGCAAGAGTATGCAGAGGTTTATGTGCAGTAGTGAGATGTGTAAGGCTAGTCTGACTTGAGACTGGCTCTTGACATTTTCTAATGTGCAGATAAGTACCTTCTTGTTTTCTCAGCATCCTAGGTTTTGTTCCTTTCTTGATGGTTAAGGTCTTTCCTATTTTTCTCTAATTTCTGCATTAGATAATTTACAGATCTCTTCCAATTCTGTAAATTATGATTGGAATCAAAGTGCCCATCAGTATGTACTACAGCTGTTTTCTCCCTATTACTGCTGTTTGTGTGTTTTTATTTCTTGTCACACGTATACCCTTTTACCACCTACAAAAAACAGATTGACTTCTGTTTCCTCTAATGGAGGATAATATGCCTCTGAGGACATGTACGTCCTGTCTGACCAGGGCATTTGCTGTGCCTGGGGACACCAGTGTTCACCTGATTGTGTTAGTGCTTGCAGCTGCGGCCACCTGTGTGCGTCTACACGTCCGTCATTCTTGGCAGTGTGTTTTCTTAGGAAGCTTTACTTTGTTTTGAGGTGGTTGGGTTCAGGTGTTTTTCCTTCCTTAAGGGTTATATATTAAATTATATTTTCATTTTCTGAGTTTTCCTTGGACTAAAGTGAACATTGACTTCTGAGATCTGTGATTAGCTTTGAGTGGCAACATGGATCAGTGTGTTTAATAAATATATAATGAATGTGCTAGCTAACGGTTCTGGGTGCTAAGCTGACCAGGTCCTAGTTACTGGGTTTATTTTCTCATTAGCGATGTGAAAAAAGTTAGAATATTAGTATGATTTGATGGAGGAAAAGAGTAGAATCATCAGTTAAAGAATAACTAGCTTTGATCCTGTAGTGCTTTAGATTTAGTGGTTAGGAAGTGATGGTAACATTTGGAATATAAACACCAAGATAAGGCCATATTCATACTCTAGTGGCCATGGTGACCTCTAGAGACTTAGCCCTTGCCATCCTTTCAAAGGTCTGTTTCCTCGGGCTCCCAGGAAAGAACATCTCTTAGATGAATTCTGGCCGATAGGACTTAAAATATTTTTAAAATATTTCTCTTTTCTCTCTCCTAGCCTGTTTATTCGAAGGAAATAAACTCTATTTTCCACCATTGTTTTTCTTTTCTTTCCTTTCTCTTTTTTTTTTGTCTGAAAAATATATGTCATTCTGGATGTAACTTTGTACAGCTTGATTTAGCTGACTTTTCAAGGTATACCAAGCTCAAATTGGAATTGCGTTTCATTACTTACCTGTTGCAGTTTTTTGTACAATATATAGATGATTATGTATGCTCTGTATGCTATAGAGTATTTAGAATAGAGATTTTATTTATGGCACTTTACAGGTAGGTGTTGTGCTGTGAAGAATGCTGTGGCATGTGTCTGCAGCTCCATCGCTGGGGAGGGAGGGAGGGTCTGACTGCAGGTCTGAAGCTGCCACATCAGCCTGTGTAGCCAGTCAGTGAGCTTCAGACTTAGCAAAGATACTGTCTCAAAAACCAAGCTGAGAATGGCTTACACACGTACACACACGAGCCACACACGCGCCACACACATGCACGCACACGCGGAGACACACACACATACACATATACACACACAAATTAAGGAGTGAATAAAGGTGATTTAATACCTTCAATTTAATGCTTGGAAGTACACATATTCATGTTTCTGGCTCCTCAAGATTACCCAACTGAGATTGGAAGTATGGTAACAATCACAAATTCCAGGCTTTAGTTTTTCCTGTGTTTATTTCTCCATGAAATCAGATGTCCTGCACAGTTTTAATAGGAGCTTTTCATTATTATAATAGTGATTGAAATAAGGTGGTGAATGGCTTGCTATGCTCCCTTCTGACAACAACACTGATCATTTGCCTTGGAAACTGTCTGGTACTGTATATTATGTTTTATTTTCTTGCAAATATTTCTTAGAAGAATATTAGTACTTCATTACATTGTTCACTGAGGAAGCTTAACTTACAAAAATTGTGTTAATAATAGGATATGAAGTGACAGTAAGGCTCACTGGACTTTTTTGATTAACCTTAGAGGAATAGCTACATATCTTCTTAACATTATAAAATGCAAATCAATATGGAATCTGGAAACATAAAGCACTAATATTGCAAAGAGTGTGTCAGTTGCAAAGAATCAGACAATGCTGGGCAGAGTGGCACGCACACTTAGGAAGCAGAGGTAGGCTGATTTCTGAGTTTGAGGCCAGCCTGGTCTACATAGTGAGTTCCAGCTCAACCAGAGCTATGTAGTGAGACCCTGCCTCAGAGGAAGGGGAGAGAACTCAGCTCATGGTCTGGGGTTAAGAAGGGGTGTGGGGGCTAAATACTAGGAATTTATGATAGCGAGTAATTAATGTAGCTTAAAATGAGCCTAAGTGCTAATGTAGGTATCAAAGCTACTATACTGTGATCTCAGTCAATACTAACAATACTACTATGACAGTTCTGAAGTCTGCCTAGTAGAATAAACATGTAAGAACAATTAGAAAAAAATGCCATCCGGGAAAATACTGATGGAGTTGGTAGGGAATTAGCTCTTCCTGAGTAGATGGGAGCCACAGTTGTTACTATACTGATGGTGTCGGTGTCACAGGTCAGTGGAGCTAAACTGAGATTTTGGTAGAACCGTGCAAGGATAAGTATATTTAATATGTTAAAGTCTGCTTTTCAAGCCCATCTGGAATATTATAATCCCTGGGAATTGCCGACTAGTGTTTTAGGTAAAGATAAAGCCAATTTCTGCTCTACTTTTACACAAGGATAACATAATGAATGGACCAAATAAACAAATGTTGACTCCCGAAACTAGAGAAGTGACAATGCCAGTGGGTTTTTTGAGCAACTCAGAAGTGTCAGATGTGTGTCAGACAGTGCTAGCATCAAAGGGAGCAGATATGCTCATATGTGAAACAAGGAAAAGAGCCTTACAAGTCCATAGTTCTCAGAAAAGGCAGTAAAAGAGAAGTCCTCCAAAACGGAAACTGCATGAATTATACTTGTAGTTCATGAACACATACAGATACACCAAGAAATATGTAGTCTTGCTTATCAGTCAATTTAAATCAACGATGTTCAAAAGCTAGGTGTTTTCTTATTTTGTATCAGCTGGCAGAGATTTTAAGTTTACTTCACATAAGGGCATGATGACGGAGGTGTGAATTGATACAATGTAGAATAGTGTGGGAGATCTGCTTATAAGAGCCTCAAAGTCATGTAAAAACATGTATGTCAAAGACTTTTAGAGAACAATTAAATATTTCATGATTACTGTGTTAGATTATGTCACACCTCTACAAGACCACACAGTAGGTGTAAAGTATGATTGGGTAGATATTTCTGTTTTGGTCTAGGAAAATATGCAGGCTGTAAAGGAGATAGGTAGTGTACAGCAAGGGTATTTGAGTAGAGTGAAAAGTATCAAGCTAGGTAAAGCTGTGTCTGCATAGTGAATGGTTGAAGGGAACACAGGCCAGTGACAGTAACTGATGTGGCAAGGGTGAGGTCAGGGGGTTGTTCTTTCCTTTGTATCCTGTACTACGAGAAGGTCGGTTTGCTCTTTTCATATGAACATATTTTACAATTAGAACTTATTTTGAAAGTCTTTTTGATGTCTGATAAGCATACTAACACTTTGAAAGCAGGAGGATTTTACCATAGAACCTCCTTCTGTCTTTATTGTGTTAAAGTGTTAGAGGTGGTTGGACAGATCACTTAGCCCTTAAGTGATTCAGTTCCTTTCATTTGATGACTCACAACACATCTGTGACTCTAGTTCCAGGAATTCCTCTTCTGGCCTCCTTGGCATCAGGCATACACATGGTGCTCTCACATACTTGTAGCAAAAACATACAAAATAATATATTTCAAAAATGGCAGGTGGTTGTTCTCTCCCTAAAGATGCTCAGTAGAAATCTGACAGTTAAAACAAAATTATTTCCTTTAACATTATTAGGCATGTTTTAACTCTACTGAGGCAAATTGCTGTACTATGTTGGCAGAAACCCTTAGTCTATCTTTTTGTAAGTAATCTTTGATTTAAAAAATATATATTATAATATATATATAAATATATATTATATAAATATAAATATACATATTTATAAATATAAATATAAATATATAAATATATATATAAATTATTATATATATATATCCCAGAAAGAAGTATGTTTGAGACATATGATTCTTTTAGAAATGTATGTTGCACAGGGAAAATGACTATCCATGATCATTTGAATTATACTTTGTATTGTTTAGATTTTTCTCAGCTTAAATTTCTCCAAACATTATGCTACCAATAACCACTAAGTGTATTGACAAGGCCTTTGCACTCTCAGGTCTCAAAGCTCTGTTTACTTAATATGAAAGCTAACGTCAGTTTTATTCTTAGGTTTTGCTTTAACTTCATTTATTTCAGTATTTAGTTTCTATAGCAACGGAGGTATGGTTTACAGTTGGGTCAAAAAAGAAATCTGTAGGTGTTAAGAAATGTATTTTTTAACCTGGAAAGAGAAGGTAGGAGGTAACACCTTTTCAGCTTTTACAGGGCATATCTGTTTCCAAGAATTCTGTATTTGATTGATAGGTGTCACTGTCAGACTTTCATGTTTCACGCGGTGCCAGGAAAGATTGTTGATTGTTTATTCTACTATAATTAAAGTCACATTAATTAATTCGCTAGATTAACAAAACTGATCAAAGAAGCAAGCCTCCTGTCGTGGAGGAATGGTAGTTCTTAGTAGAACTCTTCAAATGGAGTCTGTCTGGTTTCCTTAATACAGCTTTTCTTTACAGAGGTCATCTCTTGTCAAGTGATTGGTAGTGTTATATCTATAGTCTTTGGCTAATGTACAAAGAGGTACTGAGTTCCTTAAGTGTCTGAGCTGCAGTCAGCAGTCAGCTGGCTCCTTACTACAAAGGAGCCACTGAAGGAATGCTTTAACCCTTACCGTCCATCTTCAGTAGTCTCTGTCACACTTGAAATGGAAAATATTGCTCCTTGTTTTAGAAAGTGTTTTTGAAGCTGCAAGAAGATTAATGTCTTCCACTATATTATAGGAACTACCTTCTGTGGAAGAACTCACTGTTACTCTGCCTGAAGACATTGCGCTAAAGCCTCTTGGGAAGGTTTCGAGCATTATTGAACAATTAGGTATGTAAGTAACTTATATTAACAAGATTTGTGTTCAGGCATGCACTGATGTCAAGGTCAAGGACTTGATGTATTAAGTTTTTTTGAGACATGTACACTTTATCTTAGTCATTAAACTTGAAAGTATCATATTTGGTTTTTACTTATATATTTTCTTTGGTTTTTTGAGATCTTTTTTTGAGAATTTGTTGGGTTGTTTTTTTTTTTGTTTGTTTGGTTTTTTTTTGTAATTGTGTTTACTTTATTGGCTGTAACAAGTTGACACAAATTTTATGACTTTGCAGCATTCTGCATTCTTGGACATGACAGTTTAGCCTTCTAGGACCAGACCTGCATCAGACTACTCCACAAAGCTGTCCAACAGTGCTACGCACTTTTGTGGGGTCCTTTCTTTGTCTTTGTTTCTTTGTTTTTCTTTGTTTTTGTTTCTAGGCATAGCCCACAAGATTCCTATTCCTGTCTCTTGTTTCTCTTGTTCATTCTTCTGTTTGCTTGCTTGCTTTGCTGTTGTTACTTGAGAGAGGGTCTCTCCCTGTATCCCTGGCTGTGTCACTCTTCAGAGCAGCTAGCCTTAAACTCAGATCCACCTGCCTCACACTTAAAGGGAGGAATTAATCCCCTTTGACCCTTTTGTATCCATCATTACATCCATTAGATGTTGTTGGCTATCCCTTGGAAAGTCTGCTGTGACACGAGCAGCCAGTAGAATTAGTAGTAATACCACATGTAGATGAAGAAGACAGATTCACCTTCAAGAATATGAACTACATCCTCTCCCAGTAACCCTGGATTTGGTCAGGACGGAAGTTTGCAGATTTTCTTAGAAAAATAAACAACCAAAGGATAAAGTGATTGGCCCTCAAGGCCCTAGCTGAAGAGGGTTTCCGTCTATAGCCCATTCAGTGTAGTTTAGTTTTTCTGCCCTGCAACCACACTATGTGGAGTCTTTAGCAGCTGGATCTTATCATCTAATTATGGTAGTCAACCAAGAACAACTCTTGAGTCTTGCAGTGAGGGAATCTAGGAAGCCACCGTTGGCTGAGACAGCCATAGGAGTTTTGTACATAACACAAAGTTCAGGTCTTCCTCTTCTGATCACTTGTCAGATAGGTGAGATAGAGCTTTACCTTTTGATCCATTCCCAGACAATAGGTATATTCATATCTTTAAAAATTAATACTTACCATAATTTTATAATTTTTAATTTAAATTTATATTAAAGTAAATATCTTTGTTCTTATAAAAAATAATTCTAAAGCTTACTCCAGTTACTACATTTACTGCAATTACATATACTCCATGGTAGATAATTTTTTACATTTTATTACTGAGTGTATGTGTGGGGGAGAGTCTCCTGAATTTCATATCATGCATTTATATTTAGAACTCAGAATTTAATTGAAGAAATAAATTGAAATACAAAAGAGAATTTTGTGTTACTTTTAATTATCTGCGCTTCATTTCCAGTAAATAATGGCATTTTCTGTGTAATGTAGTGGTTCTCTGTGTTATTGTAACTTTTCTAGAACTTACTTATGGTGTATATGTTGTACACATAAGAATTGGGTATTGTGTTAAAGCCTTGGGACACCGAGTCTTCCTTCTTTGAGAAGAGCGGTATGCAGTAGCAATCACTGGGGACCTGTTGTCACTTTGCTTTCATTTATTCAGAAGAAGCTGCTTTCGTGACTTGGTAAAAGCTTACCAGTATTCTGTAATAGAAGTTTTGAGACTAGATGATGATATATTAGGTAATAACGCTTAAAAATGCACATGGCGGGGTTGGGGATTTGGCTCAGTGGTAGAGCGCTTGCCTAGCAAGCGCAAGGCCCTGGGTTCGGTCCCCAGATCCAAAAAAAAAAAAAAAAAGAAAGAATAGAAAAAAAAAAAATGCACATGGCTTGAATTTGTTCAAGACTGTTGAGCAATTAATATTTTCTGTTATACTTTTTCCTCTGGTAATTGTAGCTTCCTATATTAAAATAACTACAACCCATCGACCTTTGCTATTTGGTAATTAAGATTTTGTTTACTAAGAAGGAATACTTATTGAAGTATGTTATGCCACCTTAAATCTTTAGTTGTATTGCACTTAAGGCTTAGATGATATTTAAAATTCTGGTTTATCCTCTTTATAAAGCATAATCTGCTTTTTGTGTATTTTTCAGTGATAATTGAGTCTATGACTAACATACCTCCAGTTAATGAGGATACTGTCATTTTCAAAAGTGATCGACAAGCAGCAGGGAAGGTTGGTTAAAACTCATAAAAATTCTTGTTACTTTGTTTTTTGGTTTGTCTTGTTTGTCTTAAGAGCTTATTAAGTAGACAAGTCATCAAGTTATAATTCATTCTCAATTCTCCCGGTGTGTTATAAATTGGTTTAAAATGCCTTAGAATTCTTTGCAGAATGGACCAGTAAATTCACATGTTTGTTTTATTTTTCTCAGTGTTTTGTCAGCTATTCAGAGGCAGAAGTTCTAAATAGAGACATTGCTTCTGTTTCCACAAGTACTCAGAACTGACTAGCATTTGCATAGTGTAGTAAAATAACTACTGCTTTTCTTGAAGTTAGTGGCTTTGAAACACTTCAGGTAGAGGTACAGAGGGGAGTTTATTTATATGTTTATGGGAAAAGATTTCAACAGCAAATTGAGTATTGCTCTACATACAAGCTAGAGGGTTATCAATGTGGATGAAGTAGCCATGCCCACGGGACCTCTTTTACCCTCTTAGTGGGTAGCCATGCATGTCCATGTTTAATGTGAAAAGCACACACTTTGCTCAGTAAGTAAGGTAATTCTGGGCCTCTTAAATTCAAGAGCTTAAAAACTAAACAAGTGTTCATTTTTGAATTAAACATGCTGAGTAGATGTGTACCTGCTTGAAATCCTAAGTAAGAAACCAGTAGTTCTCTGCAACTTGCTGTTCAAAAATTTATTTCAGGAGATTAAAGAAAGTTACATTGAGTCAGGAAAAAGGAGATCTTCCTAGGCAAACTTACCTCCCTTTCTTGGTTCTCTGCTTTCCTCAGTGTTTTAAAACAACTTAGGAAGGATTAAGTTTTACGGAGTTCTGTCACCTTTTACCACTACAGATGTTAAATTGGGCAGGCTAGTGTACCATGGCTCGTTACAAAGCAGTTGGTGGCAGGAATTGTTGGCATTGAGAACTTTTTATTTTGGGTGAAGGTTGGGAAGGGAGGGGAGATTTGTATGAGGAGGATGGTGCTGTGCCTTTTCTCCTCTGTAAACTGAGGCTGAGCGGTTTTGGTGCCCATGTGCATCTACACACAGGGAGAAAGACAACGCCCTAGGTGAAAGAGAAGGCGTGTGAGAGGCCGCAGGGCTGAGCCCTGGGCAGGTTTCTGTGCTTTCTGTGGGCTGCTTTTCTATGACTTCAGAGGAAAGCATATAGTGTTCACTGCTGTCCCCAAGGAAGGAGGAGAAGAAGCAAGGGAAATCTGTGACTTGATTTTTCTTTTAATCTGAAATAAACTTACTAAAATTGATTGTTTCCCTAATTCTTATTATTTTTTTCTCATAGTTTTCCTGAGCAATTTTAATTTTAGAATATGTGCTTTGGTAATTTAGCCTTATAAATGGTATTTCTATACCACAGATATATGTGAATTTTCAGACTAGTAAATGTTGATATGCATTAGATGAAGATTACATGTATGAAGGTAAATGACATCTTTGTTTAAATTTTACTCAGAACTCGTAAATTTGAAAAGTGTTAGACAGGGCAGCATTCTATGGTCTGAAGAGAATTGAAGAGGTCCTACCTCAAAGAAGGAAATAAAATGCATACATCTAAATACCTTTTCTTTGAAATGGGTTTAGAGCAGAGCTGGGTAAAGGTATTTGAGAAACAAACTAGTGACCAGAATGAGGAAAACAAGCTGTTGTAGGTCTGTTTCCTGATGGTTTTCTCCTTAGAGAAGGTAGGAGTAGCCTGGTCCCACATGGACTGGGTGAGTGAATGAATGGAAGGGAGGTGGAGCTCATCCTCCATAGAATCTGTCAATCGGCTAGGCCAGCAGGTCACACACTGCTGGGTCATAAACTGAGAGCAGCTGTGAGATGAGAATTTGGGGGACTGCATACTCTGTTACTAGATGTTTCCTTACAGTTTCCTATGCTGAATAAGTGCTATGTTGTGGTGATGGCCTGTGCTAACCACTTTGATGGGCACCCTTTGTATAATTGTATCGTATTTAAAGTATAAAGGTGTGTGTAGGTGGCCCAAAGTAAAAGTCTCCGTTCTTATTCTTCTAAACTTTGCTTTTTATGCTTTTCTCACACTGTAAAAGTTCCTTTGTTTTAATTTCACATTAGGTGGTGTACAGTTACAAACTTTCCAATACTGAGTAGAATGTTAGGCAGGGGTGCAGCGCGCTTGTAAGGACCTTTGAGAAGGCAGGCCTGCTACCTAGAGCCCCGATGTAAAGATGCTCTTCAGTCTCACCCTCAGGTGTTGCTCAGCACCACACCCACATTCTGAGCTCCATGAGGTTCTTTTGATTGATTGTTTCCTTATTTTAAAATAATGTTTCTACATCCTTTTAAATAATCTTGATTGAACAAATTGTTTATATCAATCAACCAAGTTTTCCTTTGACTGAGGTACAACCATGAGGTGCAGGCGAAGACTATAATAATCTTCCTATCACTTGCTATGTGATACTTTTTTAACATAATTTTTCATTCACTTTATATCCCCAAATTGTCCCTCTTCTCCTTGAGTACCACTGGAAACTCCTCCGTCCTTCTCCCATTTTCCCCCGTACTTCCTTCTTCTCTGAGAATAGGGATCCCTGCCTGGTCCCGTCCTTCCCCCCCCCCCCACTCATGTCAGTTACTATACTATAGGGCACATCCATTCTCACTGAGGCCAGACAGGGATGGGATGTTAGGGGAACAGGATCCATAGGCAGGCAACAGATTACAGACAGCCCCTGCTACAGTTGTTGGGAGACCCACATGAAGACTAAGCTGCACATCTGTTGCATATGTGGGGGGGCCTGGGTCCAGAACATGTATGTTCTTTCGTTAGTAGTTCAGTCTCTGAGAGCCCCCAAGGGTCCAGGTGATTTGACTCTTGGTTTTCCTGTAGAGTGCCTATCCTGTTAGGGTCTCTCAGTTCTTTCTCTGACTCCTCCACACGACTTCCCAAGCTCCATCTAACGTTTGGTTATGACTCTGCATCTGTTTAGGTCAGCTGTTGGGTAGAGCCTCTGGGGACAGTTATGCTAGGATCCTGTCTGCAAGCATAACAGAGAATCATTAATAGTGTCAGGGATTGGTTTGTGCCGATGGGATGGGTCTCAATTGAAGCCAGTCATTGGTGGCCATTCCCTCCGTCTGCCATATCTATCCCTGCACATCTTACAGGCAGGCCACATTTTCCATGGAAGGTTTTGTGGGTGTGCTGCTATCCTTATTCTTTTCACTAGCAGCACTGCTTGCCTACGGGAAGTAGCTACTACAGGATCTGTATCTCTACTACTAGGAGTTTCAGCGAGAGTTATCCTCATAGCTACCCTGAGGCCTACCCCCCTCCCCTGTGTCTCTATCCCCCATTCCTCCATCTCCCCCTTTGTCCATTCATTTCTCCCTACACCTGATCTCCACCCCACTCCCTACCCCCTGTTCCCCTCCCATCTCCCAACCAGTTTCCTTCCTCTAGCCACCTCCTATGTGATACTTTTTTTTAACTTAAAACTTCATAATGATTTAGTTGTAGCTTTGAAGCAGAACCATTTTAGATCCTAGGGGAAGGGTTACTTAAAACGAGTCCAAGAATTTTTAGTGTCACAGATTTAATATAAACCAAGCTCTACATAAGCCAGAAGTCATCATAGGGGTCCTCAGGTACAGTCATTACCATAGTTAGGAAACGGAATCATAGGATTCAGGAAATGAGACCCTAGGAATGAGCCTTAGGTACAAGGTTACAGGGATTACCATGGATTGTTGGAGTCATAGAATTTTTTTTAATGATGTAGATTATTACTGTCTTATGTTTGTCCAGGAAGTTAAAATTTTTGACTATGTCCTATAGTTTTATATAGCATATAACTCGTGAACACTAATAGAAAAGTTTACTATTTGCATCTAGAATGTACTGACAAAATGGTTAGAATTGTTCATAAAACAAACTTGCTTTTCCTTTATTTGCAGGAAAGAAATTTATAATAAGCTATTGTGTTTGTAATCAAAATATGAAAACTTCAGGTGTAAAAAAAGTTTATTGCTGTAACAGAATTGGCTTGTTTTAGCAATTGTCAGTGTTTTTAAAAATCTTGCTACCTTTTCAAATTACTAGGATATATGTTCCATGTCTTCTGTTTTGTAGATATTTGAGATCTTTGGACCTGTTGCCCATCCATTTTATGTGTTACGGTTCAATTCTTCAGAGCACATTGAGAGTAAAGGAATCAAAATAAAGGATACTATGTATTTTGCTCCATCAATGAAAGACTTCACTCAGTATATATTCACAGAAAAACTCAAACAGTAAGTGCTTCATTGATGTGTGGTCTTCCTGTGTCATATATTTTAGGAGTGGTTTTTCTTAGATGATCATTTCTTATACTTAAATGGTAGCTGTTTTCCAGAGAACTCATTTTTCTTACTATGAATATCTTTGAGAGCTATGATTTATCATTAGCAGTAGCAGGTAGAAAATATGTGATCTTATGCTTTCCCCAGATCAGCCACCAGGTTGACAGCATTTGCAGAGCATAGGAGAACCCTTATGGATTTTAGTTCATTGTTTTCTCTTTTCACTATATATTTTGGTAGATAAATTTCAATATTAGTATTACTACATAAAGGAAATTATTTCCAATAAAGTTATAAGTTTAAAGAGCTGTTTTTAGTTTTGTTTTCTTGTTTTGTTTTTGTTTATCTTTTGGTTGTTTAAGGCAGACTGTCATGTATCCCTAGCTGGACTCATTCCTGGTCCTTCTTCCTCTGTTGCCCATGTGTGGAGTTTTCAAGTTTGCATCACAGTGCCTAGCCTTATAAAAAGATACTATTTTCAGATACCACAGAGTAAGTTCTCTAAGCCATTTTTATATTAAATTAGGTTTCTAAATTTCACGCACTATTTAGAAGTAAATATTCTGGTCTTCATAATGGACATTGCCATCTATAAGACTCTAAAGGAGGACCAGTTAGCCTCAATTATTTTTCCAGCTGTATGTGGTTAATTTTTTTTATATGAAATGATGACAAGATAAATGAGTTAAATAGATACTGAACCATAAGGACATTACATTTTAAATAATTGAGCTTATGCAGTTGACTGTTTCATTCTTCTGTGAATATTAAGACACATCCAGTATATGTGCCACACACAAAACCTTTAGCAGATACCAAAACAGGGTTTCTGAAAATGCTTATGAAATAGGTAAGTAAAAGCTTTCAATTCTGAGAAATAGGAATAAACCAGAGAAGGGAGTGATGAGGCTGTACTGCAGAAACAGTTCCCATTTACTCATTTTGGTGTCTCCTTGTACTTACCTGTATCTGGACCTTGGCTTCTGCAGTGGAGTGGTTCATCCTGTTTGCAGTTCTACACCTAACAAGACTACTTTAGCTGCTTCCTATCACTTCTGTCTGTTGCTTGATCTTTCATTGGTGAATTTGAGTTTTTTTTTTTTTTTTTTTTTTTTTTTTGATTCTTTTTTCGGCTGGGGATAACTAGGGCCTTGGCTTCCTAGGCAAGCGCTCTACCACTGAAAATCTTTTGAGTTTCTTATCTAGCCTTTCATAAACCTAGACGAAGGA
Organism: Rattus rattus; assembly: GCF_011064425.1. Taxonomy (NCBI): domain Eukaryota; kingdom Metazoa; phylum Chordata; class Mammalia; order Rodentia; family Muridae; genus Rattus; species Rattus rattus. Next base: position 22,415,710 of record NC_046166.1, on the reverse strand, counting down.
TCCTATACATCATTTTTAGTACTGATTGTATTCAAAAGGGACACTGGGTTTAAGTAAGGTTAATGCCAGCTGATTCACTTAAAAAACTGTCATTGATAGCACCATGTAATGGCAAAGATCTCAGTGAAAATTTTAAATTTTAAAGCAGTTTTCATTTTGTGACATTACTATCATTGGCACATAGATTTTAGTGGCACTGATTCAGGAAAATCCATTTATCTTTAAAATCTAATTTAAAGTAGTCAGATATCTGGTCTCAATTTATATTAATATAGTTAAGTAAGAAATATAGCTGAAACCATGATATAGTTAAGATAAAACATTTTAAAATGAGGTTTTAGAAGTAATTATACTCTAATACATTTTATTTTATCTCTAATGACTCATTTCATATAGGCTGCTGATACACTACAATGTCCTTCAGCCTATTCAGTGTCCTTCTCCCCAAACTCACCAGTCTTTCTTTTACCCTTTTGTTTTGAGAATCACTCACAAAACTGATGGTATTTCTTAGGTGAGTTAAGGAAAAAGAACCTTGTACCTTTGCCTCTGCCTGTTCCTGCAAAACATCGTCTCGTGTGGGTGTGGAACCAAATTCTGTACAAAGGTCAGCATCTTCAAAGTGAAATCAAGTGCAGAGCCACTTTCTCTGCACAGCATAACCTCTCCACGCAGCTCCCTAGTGTCAGCACACGTTCCGGTGGTCCAGTGTGTGTGTGTTTCCTGTAGGAGGCCTGCATTATTTGAGATTGGTGAAGGCCACCAAAAAGAGTCTCAGTTCTTGGTGTTTTCGTTTAAAAGTAAACACTGGGCTCATCTAATTTCTAAGAACCTTGGGTTCTGTAAGCACTTAACAGAATATGATCTTTTCTAGGGACAGAGGATCTGATGCTTCTTGGAAGAATGATCAGGAACCACCTCCAGAAGTTAGTATGAGCCTTTTAATGTTTCACAAGGCAGCATATACCTTACTCATATGCATTGTTAATTAATTCTAGCTTACTTTGTTATAATTCTCATTTTTATGAACTTTGTTGATATGGCATGTTATTATTTAAACCCAAGTTTACTCTTAGGTGTAGTGAATGTCAGTGTGGAAACTGATAACATTTGGCTGTGATGCAAAAGTGAACCTCCCATTGGAGGTGTGGGTAGTGTCAGGAGCAGATGCCCGCTCTACTCCCTCACGTCTGTGTAACTCAGTTATTCTTCTCAAACCTCATCTCGTGATTTTATGTTTTGTGTCTATTTTCATAGGACCTTAGTTTCATCTCCTAAGGTGGGATAGTGATTTAATCTTTCTAGAGATGTGAACACATGTGAGCACATGTGAATGTTACGGTTATTTTCTTCTACTCCAGGTGATGGAGAATTGGATATTCTAAAGATTTTGTTGTTACGGCTTTGGTGCAATTGAAGATGTAATTTCTGAATACTTCAGATATGTCAAACAGTGCAGAAGAGCATATCTGTGTTAGCGTCTAACTTTTTGAGGTTTGAGTCAGGCTATGGCCCGTTCAGGAGATCTCACAGGAGTGTGTTACTCAGCGATGTTAAGAATGTATGCCCACTCACACGCTCTGTCATGCTTACAATATCTTAATAATGAGATCACGTGTGTAAAGTGTTTTGGACATCAGCGTGGGTCTTAACATTGATCCTGTTAAATCCCCATTTTAGGTCTCAGGATTAAAGTTAATAATTTTGGTAATGTCAAGTTCTTGTGAAATTGGTTTGCTTAGATTGACTTTTTTATAGAAGCCATTCCCACATGCTGTATGATTGTGGTTTTGGGGGAGGGGGGCGGCAGGCAGACTGCCTCTTGAAAAATGACGGGATTTTATTTTATATAGTTGTTAATGATATCTTACAGGCTAGAAGAATTCTCTAATTTTAGACCATGGTAAAATGCTAGACATTCATAAAAGACATAAAGATTTCTTAGAAATAAATCTTACTCATCTTTACCTACATTTTAATGTACATATGCAAACTTCATAATGGATTTAAATACTTCATAAATGCAAAATTGAATTTGTATAAGAAAGATGATTTTAGGGAATGAAAGCAAAATTTACTCAAAGCAATCTCTAAAACTTCTCCCAATTAAAAATTTTCTCCCTCTCACTCCTGAGAAGACAGTAACCTGATACCACAGTGTTCTTATTCCATTCTATTAGAGAGAGCTTTCCTTTGCCTTACAGAGCACATTGACTTAGTACTCTACTGTTTTGACTGTGCTCAGTAAGTCTTTGCTGCTTTCTCCTTTACCCTCCTATCACAGCTTGTTTGTTGTATTGTGTATTATAAGCAATGAGATTCAAGCTGACGTGAGGCTGAGAGACAAGGCTTGTGTCCGATTTTGAGTGACCTGGATCTGGTGATGTATTAAAGTGGCTTAGTCTTCATTACTGCTTTCTTTGGCTTTCTTTGGCATTCCCTGGCAGCTGGCATGATAATGATTATTAAGTCTAAGCAGGAAGTTGGACTTCTGTTCAGGGAATGGAATATGTATTGCATATCTGAATATTGCTAATTTTGGCATTTTAAAGTTACCCCTCTGAAGATTTCTAGGAATTAGATAGACCAAAACCAAACAAACAAACAAAAAGAAACCCAGAGTGTCCAGCTTAATAAAGTTATTAGGGCTTAAAATACAGTAACCAGATGTTTTGTTATTACTTTAGAAGTTAGCTCATATATTAATAGGTACGTAGTGTTGAGTTGAAGTGAGCACCTTTCTGCTGGTCAGTCAGTAAGCAGTGGTTTGAGCAAGGATCTACTGTCTCATTGGCAAACTGACGGTAAGTGCATCTCTACTTTTATCCACAAGGCCTTGGATTTCAGTGATGATGAGAAAGAAAAAGAAGCCAAACAGAGGAAAAAATCTCAGATTCAAGGCCGCAAAAAACTCAAGTCTGAATTGAATGAGTCAGGTGAGTGTATTGTTATCTTACAGTCATTTTTGACCTTCATGTACAGTAGGTAAGTAAACATTAAAGAGAAGCATCAGCGTTCGTTCTCGAATCTCCTGCATGTGCTATGTGGAGAGCCCTCTTACAGCTCCATCTCACGGTGTCTTCTAGGGTAACAAGCTGAGACTGTTAGAGGAGGTTTTCTCAAGGAGTCTATGTGCCCGTGATCAGACTTTATAGTGTGGCACCCAGTCCCCACTATTTATTTTGACTTTTCCTTTTATAATATTTTCATTTTAAAAATTAAGCTTTTTGAGATTACTATAGATTTACATAGTTGTATTAAACAACAGGAGAGATGTATTATATGTTCTTCACTCTTGTGAAATTGCTGTCTCACAGCTAGGGTTATTATTGAGGTAGTGTTTTCAAGGCTCAGGATTTCTAAGCCCAGAAGAATGCTCCTTAGTTCTTTATTCGCTTTCTAGTTGTGGCTATGTTTGTCTTTCTCACCTCAGCTCATCGGAGCTCGTCTGTCTGTCTGCGTTTCTCTGCTCCTTCCTCCTCTGTCTGTCTTACACATGCAGTTGCTGGGCTCAGGGTTGCTTTGTCTGGCTATTCTCTCTCTCTTCAGTATCCGTGGTCATCTCCGGAACATGAGTGAAATCCTGTAGTTGCTTTTGGTGCTGATCATACTTCCCTGGAAATTCATCCAAGTTGCAGACGTGTAGATTGTCCTTTCTTTCTGGAGTCCTGTCCTGTGGAGGGAATTATACCATACATAGTTTAACTACTTACCCATTAAGGAACATCTGGCTTGTTTCCTTTGGGGGGCGGTGGTCAGGAATAAATCTTGTATAAATATGTTTATACAGGCTTTTAAAATAAATTTTCCTTTCTCTGGACCAATACTAGGCAGGAATGTAGCCTTCCTGCTCAGCCGTGGGTGTGGATGGGGATAATGCTCTGGGGCTTTGTGGGGTTTGAATGCAGTTATTAGCGTCTTCCCTAATCCTTAAGCATTAAGTTGTGCCTTTTCAATTCATTTAAAATTGAGTTTTATGTCATGTTATAAGGAGTAGAAGTCACTTTCTGACCGATCTTGATATATTAAATTTTTAATTTTTCTTTTATTTCTGCTATCAAAGGTGAAGATTTTGGTGAAGTGCATCAGAATTGGAATGCCAATAGCTCTTCAGAACATTCGAAAGGATATCACAACAGGGAATTCACGAGAGGCTTTCCGAGGGGCAGATACTCTCGAGGAAGCCATAGCAGGCCTCCGCCGCCGCCGCAACAGTACTATAACTCAGATCCTATGGCATCTCAAGAGAGCTTGGGATTTCCACCTCAGAGACAAGATAATCCTGTCATGCCCCACTATCCTTTTCCCCCACCCATGTTTGATATGCATAACTTTCCACTGCCGCCCCCACCCCCACCCCCACCAACGGTCAGCATGGGATGGGCTGCACCTAGCATGACCTCTCATCCTGTTCTTAACTTACCATACTCCCTACCCCCACCTCCCCTCCCTCCTCCCCCTCCTCCTCCCTCTCCTGGGGAAAGTAATTCTTCTCATTTTGGACCTTACTATTAGTTCTATGCTTGTATTTCAGAGAAATATGGTAAAAAAATTTAAACAAAAATATATTATAGAACTAGATTTAAAAAAAAACACTGTAAAATACTAAATCAAATGATTCAGTTGTACATTCATATATATTTTAAGTAACTCAGTTGTGAGTTCATATATGTTTGTAACCTTTATGAAGGTATTCCTAGGGACAGTTCATCTCATTCTTAGAAAACATGTAATATTTAAATATTGACTCACGTCCTCCACTACCCACAGCTGGTTAACAATGTGTATAGTAGTGGTTATGAAGCGGGTTTCATAACAGCCTCTAATATGCTGACCACTGAATTGTCTTTTTAGTATAATCTTAAAATGTTGAAGTCCTACTAAGAGTCTTTAAAATAAAGTATTTTTATAAACTTGACACTTTTGAAATTGATTGTAAATGCAAGAATTCTTTAAACTTGATTTCCTTAAGCGAGTTAGGAGTGTGAAGGAGGAAGACCCTATTGGCCGAAGCTCTCACTAGCTGGTTAGTATTAGCTATGTATTGGCAGACTTGTTTTCTGTGTAGCTGTCCGTTGTTGAAAAGCTTTACTGTTCTGCTGCTTCCATTAAGGTGTGTATATATATGTGTATTCTGTCTATTCCCAGGCTCTCCAGTGTCTGACATGGATGACGTGCATAATAAAGGCATTGAATGGCTGAGTGAATATAGTTTTTAATTAAACGAGTGTTTTAGCCAGCATTGGTATAAACGTTAAAAGCAGTTGAGGACTATTTGGCCATGAGTAGGCCTGCCGTGTAATTTGTCCTCCCATGTATTGCCTGAGGGGCCCGAGTGCTCAGAAGGCCATCATCTTACCAAAGCCACGCAGCTATTGCAATGGCGGAGTTGGACGCAGGTTTCTCCTCTTCGCACCTTGTTCAGGTGGTGCTCCCAACCTTTCATTCCGTGACATTCCTAGTGTGGCACGCGTGTTCCAAGCCTGGCCGCTGTGTTTGCACCTACAGAAAGAGGCAGCTGTGCATTTGTAGTAGAGAGCTGCAGAGCTCTGGTGTGGCACAGAGCTTTACCTAGTCTGTGTGCAACATGTGTCAGCTTTTTATGTTGGGTGTTTTATTCTCTGAAGATTGTTCTTTATAGTTTCAGTGTGTATTTCTGGCTTGTAGAATGTTTCTCATTGATCAATTAGGAGTGAGATTGTATTTGGCGTGGAGAGCTGGCTCAGCAGTTAAGAGTGCATACTGCTCTTGCACAGAATTTAATCTTAGTCTGCAGATATTTCAGGGCAAGCACATTGCTACAGCTTTCTTGACAACTCAAACTTGAGTAAGCTAAGCTTGGGGAGCAGTGGTTGTACCAGTGAGAAAAATTAGCTACAAGTTCTATCTCCTCGGCATTTGAGGACGGGTTGTTTTCTCAGGCCATGTCTTGTAGTCACCTCTTCATCTTTGGGCTGGAGCCCAACTGTTAATGGTTTAACTGTTTTCTATCCAACATGGGTGGTCAGACACACTCTGCTGTTGGTAGTATTAGTATGGGGCCTTTGGGATGTGATTCCTCATGAACGGAGCTAACCATCCGTGGGTAAATGCCCTGTACCATGGCTGGAGGAGACTGCATTAGCTCTCTTCCTCTCCTAACTCTCTCGTGGAAGATCTGGGAACAGGGTGCTGATTTTGGAGCAGAAATGGGCCAGCGCCAAAAAAGCTGCTATGTTTTCCAGCCTGGAGAACTAAGAATATCAGTCTATTGTTTATAAGTTACCCAGTTTGTGGATTTTGGAGGAGTACACAGACTAACAAACCTTTTGAGAAAGATGTTGCAAGATTGTCACCCTCGCTTTAATTGTAGAGTGCATTTCAAATCACTCTGGCCCTACAGCTAAACTCCAACCTGAAAGGTTGGTAAAGGACTTTACTGAGGGACATGTCTTACTGGGCAGTGGAGTTCTGTAGCAGTGTACCACAGACCGGGTAACTCATATCAAAATAACCGTCTCACAGTTTTGGAGTCCTGGAAGGCCAGTGTCAAAGTGCCAACATCTGGCAAGGGCCTACTTGCTGCTTCATCACATGGTAAAAGCGGTTGGGGAAAATGGGGTATTTATCATACCACTTTCTGAGGCAACACCCCAATGTCTAAGCCGGTTTTAAAAGGATACTTACTAGTATTCTTCCAATAACAAACATGAGGGTTTTTTGAAGGGGAGGGGGGTAGGCAGACCACATTGGAAAGTGAATTAAGTACCCCATGCCACTGTAATGAGATGGGTAGTAACAGTCCTTATCAGTGCTATGTAGAGAAGGACAGCGACAGCTAGAAGCAGGGTTTCCTCTCTTCCCCACTTGGTACAACTCTACTACTTTATGTCTTTTTAGTTACTTTTATGTGTTAACTGTTTTTTGCTAATAAAACACAATTTGGTGAGAATCTGTGTGTTGTCATTTTAGCTTCTAATATGAAGGAGGGATTTAAGGTCCCAGTATTTCAAGGCTACTTCATGTACATGTACAGCAATACTCTGAAGCACTGCTGTTTTGAGGAGACTCAGCTCAAGCATAGTGTATCATTCATGTTTCCTTTCAACAGTAATGGCCGGGTTTTTTATTTGATTATGTGGATTTATACATTTTAATATTTTAAGTGGCTTTGATATTTCTGTTAGATCTTTCACAAAATTCCCATTGTTGAGTTCCTACTATTTTAACACCTTTCTGTTATACTATCGTCTGCCTCACTTCTGGATGACTTAAGATAGGGAATATAAACTCAGTAAAATAACAGCCTTTGTTCTTCACTTTCCCCATCTTAACAAATGTCCTAAGATTTGAAGAAGTTCTTTACATGGAGTGCTTCCATCACATGCTCAAGGTGCTTACAACTCAAAACTTGGCATTTGCAGAATGGATTAATCTATAAGTTCACACAATGAGCCTTCCTAAAATACATGCTTGGTATCAAAGAAAACCTATGAGGTGTGTACATACATGCACAGACACAGAAATTTCATTGTGGTTTGGGCTGAAAATGTAAAATACAAAAATCTTAACAAAAAACCATCAGATCGCCTTAAAGCTGAATTATGACTTAATGCAATTAGGATTCTAAAGGAAACCACACATCAGTATCTTTTGCAGCCATTTTAATGTTGATGTTCTCTGCTCCCCATTTTCTATGACTCTGCTCATCCTTAGGTATGTGAATGTAAGTTAGCATATAATAACAGACGAGATTCTGTGCAGTTGTGTGCTGAGATATTAAGGACACTGTATATAGTTGAAGCCAAAGTTGGACATTATTTCTTCAGTATTTCCTAGCAGACACTTGTTTTAAGCTTCTAGCTACAATAACATCGCATTATATTTATCTATACAGTATATCTAAATTATTGCAGTGAATTAGAAATGTACAACTGCGGGTGTACTGGAAAAAAGGAACAAATGTATGTATTGTTGGTAAGTGAATAATGAAAACAATGAAAAATAACATTCCTTAGTGCAAATAAAGTCACTGTGTGTGCTCTATATTCTGTGCTGCTCTTCGTTTATCATTTGAAACCTAGTCTGAAAACCTCACCACGACATGCCAGTTGTTCATTGCCTCTTCTCTTTTGTAAGGTTGGTGAAAGGCAAATACATTTTACACTGTAGTACTTTATAGTTCATTTCATTACTTTATCCCCCAAATAGAACAAATTGACCTTGTTCATGTGGTGAAAGCTTTCCTTCTATTGAGGATAGAGGAACCAAAAGCTTTTTCTAACAAGAGATGTGACCCCAAAGATAACCTAGCACAGATACAAAGGGATAGGTCCGTTAGCAGGTACAGCCCATTGAACTGTGGTAAAGAGATGATGACAGTCTCTCTGGTGATGGTAGAAATGGCCTAAAATGTCCCCTGTACTAATTGCCAGTCATTGGGCAAAACCTGTTAGCATGCCTCTCTAAAGCTATTACAGTGTTCTCCAATGACATACAGGAGTGCTAGGGAACATTTTTTCCCCTGCAACAGCTCCCGAAATATCTGATGCTGTATCATGCAGTGTTTTGTCTCAGACATGATTTGGCACCATCAGACTCAATTATGGAAGCTGTTTCAGTGTATTTGATGAAGATAATTTTAATGCTTTGAATTTTGACTGTATAATTATTGGTATATTTGTTGGTAACAATACAGTTCAGGTGAGTTAGATTACAAGTTATAGGTAGAAGTGGTTTTAAGAGAAGAAAATAGCAGAAGGCATTAATTTTGTTAATTTGAGCCATTCAAAACTGGCTGCAGGTGGCAGTTGCCTATGGTTTAATATTATGTGTAGGTTGTTGTCATATTGCTTTCTGTATGTATTTTGCTTCCTAGTATTTTGCCTGTAAGTGCTTTCGGGATAATTGGTAGAATTTTGCGGTAGGGTGTTGTAGTTTGAATGAGAAAACCCTCATGGAACTCAAGTTTGAATGGAATTGTTGGGTTCTCCTTAGTGGAGTGTGCCCTTGTTGAAGTAGTTATAACCTTGTTGGATTTCCTTCTCCCCCTCTCTCTTACCCCTCAGAGATAATAAGCAAACTCATGATTAAGTGCTTTCCTCTATACAAGTTGCCTTGGTCATGGCATCTCTTTCACAGCAGTAGACAGTAACTAAGACATGTCTGTCTGAGAGATGGCTCATCTGCTAAAAGATAATTAGACCAAAGGCCTTTGGTGTAGTCTGTAGGTTCAAACATGGCTTCTGTTACCCAGTCTTTCAGAAATTCCTTTAAGTCCATGTAATGCAGATTTCTCAAGGTCTTGTTTTCAGGAGAGAGGACGAGAAAAGATCCACAAGATGTTGAGAGCAGTGGTAGCATACAAAAATGTTTCTAAATCTGACAGTGTCCATATTCAGTATCTCTATTGTATGTGTGCTGTCACCTGTACATACCGGCTTTCATTTTCATGCGGTACACTGTGTTCTCCCAGTTCCCCTACCCTCGCCACTTCTCCAGTCTACTTTGAGGTCTATTCTCTTTTTTGCGTCTAGCTTCACGTTGGTGGGTGGGCAGTTACCTTTAGCTAAACATGAGCACCCCTGCTTCGGTTTATCTTCCTGAAAGGAACCTGATTTGGGGGTGGGTTTGAATATTCTGTTATGTATCTTTACTATTTTCTGTATCCTTTTATCATTTGATGGGCTGACTTCACAGTGTGGCTCTTAAGCATGCATATACAGATGTCCCCAGTTCCCTTACTTTGTTCCCTTTGAATTTTCCTGTAAGTGCCATTGCCAGATCACATGGCACTTATATTCTTACCATGTTAGGGAGCTATATTGTTTTTCCATGGTAGCTGTGCTAATCTACATTCTCTCTGTGATCTCTCCCACCCCCAAACTCATAGGGATTTCTTTATGAATCTGCTCATATCCTTGCTAGCATTTTTCACTAGTTTTGTTTTGGGTTTGTTTAGTATGTTGTTCGTTTTGTTAAAAATTATTATCATGAGTATACATATGTTGAGATTAGAAGGCAGCGTGTGGAGTCAGTCATTCCGCCTTTATGTGGGTACCAGGAACTGAACTAGCCTTGTTTTAGAAGCACCTCAACACATCGGACTACCTCCTTGGTAGTCCATTTTGCTTTCTGATGAAGCCGTTGTGACTGGAGTAAGATGGAGCCCAGCTAGCTTTGGTTCATTCTCATTCTGTGATTTTTACTTTGTAGATAAAGATATTCAGCATGTTCCTGTATTTGTTGGCCCTTTGTATGTTTTTGAGAATCTTTTCATAGTTTTTTTTTTTTTTTAATCTCTTTATTCTTCCCTTCTTTTGTCCCTCCATCCCTCATCTCTATGCTGAGGGTAGCAAATGCCAACCCGAGGCCCTCCTGAGTGCCAAGGAACCCCTCTACCACTGAGCTTGGGTTCTTTAGAGATTCTGCATGCTGATGCTCTGTTGGATGAATCAATGGCCATGATTCTCTTCCTTTCTAGAGGTGACCTCTCCTCTTGCCTTATGCTGTGTAAAAAGCTTTTTAATTTGTATTATACACCCCCATATGTCTCCTGAGCTTTGTTAAAAGTCCTGATCGGCAAATCAGTCTATGCCATTATCTTGAAGCTTTTCCTTTGGTCTTCTACAAGTCGAAAGTTTTGCATGAAGGCCTGTGCTCTATTTTGAGGTGATTTTCATTCAGCATAAAAGGGATCTAATTTTGTTTTTCTATCTGCATACTCTGTTTTGTAATACCTTTATTACAGAACACGCCTTTTCTCTAAAATTTTTTGCCACGTTTGTTCAAGAAGAAATTAAAAATAATTGTTAAGGACACCTGATTATCTGTGAGAAAGTTTGGGAAACAATTGAGTTTTAAAACTTTTAAAAAATAACTTTTGTACTTAAAGAATTTTATGCAGTGTACTTTGACCACACTCACACTCTACTTCTTTACCCCAGCTCTGTCCAGCTTTACCCCCTCCTTTATGAAGCTAAAATTGCACTAAACGAGAGGGGGGGGAGGAAGAAAGGGGGAGAAGGTGTTAAAGGACAGAGAAAGGGAAACAAGACTGGTTTTTAGAAGGGCTGGGAGAAATGAGGGGTGGATGGATTTTTAAGCAAGTACAGCCAAAAGGAGAAGAAATATTTGACATCTATGAGTGCCCAGGATACAAGTTTCTTCTAGAAGGGAACTGGATTCTAGATTGCAAATGAGAAATCATTCTTACAAGAACGGGATGCCAGCCTTAGCGTGATGCTTGCCAGGTTCTACTGTACATAACTTATCGCAGGCAGACTGGTAAAGGGGGGATTATGCAAGTTATCAAAGACTATGGATATTCATAGATGAAGGAAGGAGGGAGGGAGGTGGAGGAGAGAGGCAGGATGAGGAAAAGACAGAAAAGGTTGTAGAAGAGAAGAAATGGAGGTGAGGGTAGAATGAGGCCACTTTGGAGCCTGTTCAGGCAAGATGTTGTGATCTTTGGGCAGAGGATTTGCCAAGTGTCACCACATTTAAAAAAAAAAAAAAAGTTAGCCCTTGGTATTATTTACACAAGATTGAGCCTGGTAGTTCAGAAGAGTTCTGATCTGTTCTCTTCTCTGCTCTGAGTAAAGGCATCCTATCTATTAAACAGCACAAAAAAAAAAAAAAAAAAACTCTATGGAAAAAAGAATGAGGGATTTTTGTTTTAATGACTCTTTTACAGGAATCTCTCAAGTAACGGAATTGTTCTTCTCACCCTATTGACCCAGTACAGCACACAAAGCCATAAGCAGGTATCATCAACCTATGCCCACAGGTTGTTTTCAATATTGGTGGGGGGCCATTGCCAATGGTGCTTTGAGTAAATAGGCAACATGTATTATGCAAGGCACGAATCAGGCATGAATGGTTCACAAAGTAACAAGCTCTGTGTTTCCAGCTTAGCTTGTTGGAGTTAATGTCCTTAGGAGTCCAATGTTATTATATATAGTAGGATTGATTACATTGGTTTTTGTAAAGGTCAGTTCATTCTAAACAGGCCGAGTCCACTGTGTGCAAGACAGAATGCATAGCTAGCTGTAAAGGATCTCAAAGCATAGCATTAACTGGTTACTACAAGCTGCATGAAGCATCTCTGAGAACAGCCATCCCCACAGACCTACAGGAGTGTATGTAATCTGCAGTTTCATAACACGTAGTGAGGAAAGCTGCACAGATAGGTTTTCCTTACAAAATGTGTATTCAATTATGGTAGCTCACACATCTGGGTAAAGATCTTTTTGTATGAAGCTATTTGGATTTGATAAGACATCATGGCTATTGAAGTGGACACACAACAAGGCCTATTACATAACTTCCATTTCTGTCTGTAAATGTGACGTGTCACAAGGAAAGATCAACTGTGCTGACCTTCCACTGCCGTGGTCCTCATCAGAAAGTCGGGGGTTAGTACTAATCTTCCTTTCTGGAGTCTTTCCTCCAGGGTCAGCACTAGAAGTGATCTATTCCGGTACCTAACACAGAGAGGGCATTTAAGAGACAGCCACTGCATCCTTGTTTCTGGGAGTCACTAGCTGTCTCCCCTGGGAGTCTCCTTTGTGCTCTGAGTACAGAGCTTTATATGTGCTGATTGCAGAACATTACCAGGAGCCCAGGTGACCATCTATTTAATGACTGGGAGGTATCTTTAAATTCATCATAAACCTATTTTAGCATAGAATTCAGGTCAGTTGTTTCTGGCCTAGACCAGTGGAAAATGGTTCCTCCTCCTCTTTCTTCCTCCTTTTTCTCCTCCTCCTCCTCTTCCTCCTCCTCCCTCCTCCTCCTCTTTCTCTTCTTTCCTTCTCCTTCCTCTTCCTCCTCCTCTTCTTCCTCTTCCTCCTCTTGTCTTTTTTTCTTGTTTTTGAATGTTTAAATTTATTTTCAAATGATATATAAAAGTTGTACATATTTATGGGACATGCAATGTTATATCAATATATTTATACTTTAATAATTGAATATGGTTCTATCTCCTCTCAGATTTGTTATTTCTTTGTGATGAAAGCATTTGGGATACTTTCTGCTACCCATTCACAGTATACAATATAAGTTATCTATAAGCACCCCAGGACTTCTTGTTACTGTCTATAATCCAAGTCAGGGTGAACAACCTGTCCTTCCACCCCACCCCTTACTCTCCTCAGTTGCTGGCACCCAGTATTCTACCCTGAGATCCTTCGTAGTCCATAGTGTAGTTTCTCACAATGTGCTTGGGTTTCTTAGTTTGTTTTTGTCTAATGCTATGAGCTGGGACTGGTTTTGAGAGGACTTCATCAACTGTGACATAAATCACTGCATCTTAAAAAACAAAATGTGGATTTTGTTTGTTTGTTTGTTTTTTAACCCCTCACCTAGTGAACTTCGTGCTTGAAAAGTAAGAGTTCAAATACTGTCTTAGTGACTGTTCTGTTGCTACGACAAAGCATCACGACCAAGGCAGCTTGTAAAAGAAAGCGTTTACTCTACTACTTGATGACAGTTTTAGAGGGTGAGTTTATGTGTATTGTGGCCACAGAAAGGCACTGGACAAGTAGTTGATAGTTGTAAGCATTCTAATCCAAAAGTCAGGCAGGCAGAGTCAGAGAGACAGCGTATGCTAACTGTTGAAACTATAAAGCCCACTCCCCACTGACAAACCTACTCTAGCAAAGTCATACCCCCTCATCCTTCCTTAACAGTCTACCAACTTGGGACCAAGTGTTCAAATATATGAGCCCCTTGGGGCTATTCACACCTGAACCACCACAGATAGTCTATAGAAAAAAAGGCTCCAAACTCTATTTAAGGAAGATAAAAGTCTCGAAGGTTTTTAGTTCACCTCAGTGTTGATATTCCAGAAAGACTACTCAAGGTGCTGTATTTGTAAGGACACATCTGGGACAGATGAATGATCCTATCAAAAGCACTGTGCTTTACAGAGTTGGCAAAGACTTATGGGTGCCATATGTATATATCATGTTTCTGGGGAAGGTTAAAGGATAAGATGAAACATTCCAAGAGATTTATTTTGACCTCCAGGTTCGCTCTACTTTACAATAGCTTCAGGATGAGGAAGACTCTGGAGGCAATACACTAGATTTACTTGTAAAAATATTAAAAAGAAAAATTAAAGGAACAAATCAGTAAATCTCATGGGGCAAGCACTAGGGGAGCGCTGTATAATTTGTTGTTAATGTTTCTTTTAATGAGTTCCCCTAGTAAACGTAGTTTAGAGAGCCTTTGAACTGTCATCTCATTGATTCAAGGAGTATTTGTTTTGTGGTCATTGTCTGGTGATAGGGTATAACTCTTAGAGTTCAGTGGTAGGAATTATACACAAAAGGACACCAGGTGTTATACAATATGTGTGTTTAAGCTTCAGTGGCAACTATAAGAGAGTGAACCATTCTACATCAGGTAGGGATGGGAAGAGAAATAAGGCAGGGAACTAGTTCACAGGGAACAAGTTCCTAGGGTGAATAAAAATACTTTTGGAAACACGATGGAATCAAGAAATCAAGCAACCAGACTTGGCAATGCAGGCTTGTAATCTTAGTATTTCAGAGGCCATTGCAGATAAACCTTGAGTTCAAGTCTGGCCTGGGCTAACTTTGAGTTTGGTACCCACCTGGCGTACATAATTAAGCTCTATCTCAATAAATAAGTGAATAAATAAATAAAAGGAAACAAACAAGCTAATTAAATTTCTAAACAAATTTTGCTTTACGAGACAATTTGGTGTCATAATGATGACATCAACTCATGTGCTATTTTGACAAACATGGGATATTTTGTTTGACTTTCAGAATGGTTCATTAAGCAATTAGTAGAGAACAGCTATGAATTTCTCTTCCATTTCTGCATATTGAAAACATTAAAACAATACAATTTGTACTATTTAAACAGGAATATTGCAACCTAGCAGCAACACTGAGTAAGGTCACGTATGCAATCCCTCTTATGACACATAAAAAACAACAAATAACTAAAATCTGTAGCCCATGGGATGCTCATGAAAACTACTTGTTTGGTAAAAACTTGCCAGAAATGTCCAAGTTGCCAGATACTTTTGAAAAAAAAAAAAAAAACAAAAAAACAAAAAAAAAAAAAAAAACCAACCAACAACCCCTAAACAAGGTAATCAAAGCATCCTTTGAGCGTGTTAAGTGGTCAACACATGATAAATTACAATGATGCTGAGTTTGGCAGGAGCCGCAGAAATGCTTATTCTCTTGCTCTAACACTTTTAAACTTCATAGAGAGTAGCGGTGACATATGTACTCTTTCATGCAGTTGGTTCCAATAATTCTACTTTTTGAAATTGCGGATGATGCTATGGGAAATAGACTTGATAAGTATATCCACATGGTTAAAATAACCATGATTCTGTATATGTGGATATAAGCAATAGGAGCCCACAAGATCCTTCATGCTGATAAGTTTTCCCCCAAAATCAAATTTCTCTAAAAACTTAAATATGAAAATGGACAAAAAAAATATCAGTGAGGCCCCTTAACTATTAAGCAGAAGCAACATCAGGGAACCAACCAGTTTTGTTGAATACTCAGGGCCACATAGCTTCACACATAAATTATAAGCGTTTTACAGACAAATATTCAATTTCATGTAAAATTGATGAGAGAGCTGAAGAAAATATCATTTATGAGACTAATGTAAGTGATGCTAAAATCTGACTAAGACACTGAAAAAGGAAAATGATAGGCTTGTTTCTCTTAGGAAAGCAGACTTGAATATTCCATGGACTACGGTGAATGAACAACAAGAACCCGATGTACCTGGGCTCACGTTCCAGGTGCAGGCTGGCTCAACGTGTTGGTCATTGCAGGAAGTCCCCTCTCAAACACCATCATGCTTTCCGTACTGGGAAACTGCCTCTGCCGTTGTATCTTTTTAAGGTTTACTTTGACCCTCTTTGCCAGCTTCTGTCCCCCTCTACTTCAGCCGTCCTGTGAGTTCAGTCTTCAGTTTCTGCTGCCACTCTCTCCAGTTTATTCTAATGAGGCCTTTGCAGCCACTGACTAGAGAAACAACTCCATCAAGTCCACGAATGACATTTACGACGTCTGGAGATCTGAATTAACAAGTCTGTAGGAATGATGGAATGTGTAACTGTCTGAACATTTTACATTCTCTTCATAGTATCAAGCTGCTGTGTCCAGCTCTCTTTTACCTCAGTCCCAGGACCTAACTCAGGTCACCAGGCTTGCACAGCAAGCGCCTTACTCACCGCGGCACCTCCTCACCCCCGTTTCTGTCTTCTATGTACATATCTCTCTTCCATCCATCTCTCAAAGCGAGTCTTTATTTAGCTTTGTAACAGAGACTTTACCATGCCCAAAATAGAACGGGAGACTTGCATTTAAAATTTGCCTCAGTAGAAGTGCATGCTCTTCTGGTGGGTAACTCCACCTTTTCAGTTGCTTGAGCCTCAGGCACCTGATTCAAAACAAGGTCACGTGGACAAAGCAAAATAAAGACTGCCCTTTTCATTTACATTCCATTTTCAGGCTGGAAGTGAATAGCAGTGGTTAAAGTAGAAGACTGCCCTGTGTGCCAGCATTTTAGGAGTTAACCTATTTCAATTAAACATTGTCCACATCCACAAAGCAAGCCACTCACAATCTGTGTTGCCTAATCTTGGTTGCTAAATTAACAGCCCAGAAGCAGGAACTGCCACGGATTAGTTGCCTTCCTTAGATGGGCCTGAGGGCATGCCTTTGGGGGCATTTTTGTGATAGCTAATTGATGGGGAGGTTTTGTTGCACTGGGCTTGATACCATCCCTAGGCAGAGGGGCCTGGGGCTGGATGAGGAAAGCTGGATGTTAAGTCTGCAGTGAGCAGTGTGGGTGAACGTGAGCAGGCGATATGCCTCCATGGTCTCTGCTCTGGGTTTCTACTTGAAAACGTGCCCTGGCTTCCTTCAGTGGATGTAACCAGTAACACGAAAGAAAC
Source organism: Rattus rattus (assembly GCF_011064425.1). Lineage (NCBI taxonomy): Eukaryota > Metazoa > Chordata > Mammalia > Rodentia > Muridae > Rattus > Rattus rattus. The sequence goes on along the minus strand of NC_046166.1, from coordinate 22,398,765 downwards.
TGTTTTAAGTTGCTTTGTCGTTGCCCACCATCGCAGCAGAAAACCACATTAGAACACTATCTTCTCCCTTGATACCCTCCCCTTTTACACTTGACAAGACTCCGTCTCTGTTTATCATCACATCACTGTTAATGTGGGGAAGCAAGTATTTGTCACTTGTCCCTCTGGAGAAGCAGCTAGCAGCAGTGAGCTGTGCTGTCAGTGATGTCTAGACTCCTTCTCCAAAATTTACATAAGGAAGTTTTCTGGGGAGCATTCAGAAAATAATTTCTGAGGTTTACCCTAATCCTCCCCCATCCTGTGAATAACTGGGGAAAGGAATACAAATCCTACTTCTTGTACAGGGAAAAGCAGGCTCCGACAGCTCCACAAATTTTTAATACAAGGCTTTATAATCTTTCAGAATATTACTTAATCTCTGTAGATTGTAGTACTGTAGAAAAAATTGTTCCATATGCACATATGGAGGTCACTGAACAATCCAATGAGGTTGGCATGCCCGTTCCTCCCACCTTTAAGTGGGGCTCTTGGATGGAAGCCAAGTTGCTACGAGTGTGCGGCAGCTGCTCTCGGAGCTGACCTGCTGAGCCCACGACTATCCCGAGGTCGAGATGGTCAATTTCTAAGACTCCAAATGTAAACATCTGTGCTATGAGGTCGCTAGAGCTCACCACTGGTGTGCTCCAAGAATCTATACTACACTCTGATATGATGGAAACAAAACCAGCAAAGTCCCAAAGCAAAACTGAAAGGCAGCTTCAAGTCCATCTCTTCATTGCAGAAGAAACACGGACACAGGAACACTCCACTTTGGCTTAATCTCGAACTTCCAGAAGAGCAGGACAGACCCCACTCCTCAACTCTTCAAGTTAAGATGCTGCATGTGGTGGCTGGGGACAGGAACGGCAAACCTGGCAATCTACTGGAGCCTTTTTACAAACCAAAATACTCATCCTGTGTCTACAAAGAAAGCAGGTAGGATGCTATGCGCGTTACATTTGCAGTAAGAAGGCATTTGAAAGGCATGGCGTTTAGTCATTTCCATGCAAGCATTGCACCCAGGCATTTGAAAGGCGTGGTGCTTAGTCATTTTTACTGCACGTGGGAGCAGAAGACCAGGACTGTTCCTGTCCATTCAGTCCTGAGCCTATTTTAGATTCTGCTCAGACTTACCAAGGACAAAAATAATCTCTAAATGTATGCAGCGTGTGAGGTAATTCTAAAAAGTACCTTTCTGTTAAAATGAAGGCAGGGTTTAGCTCCTCATAGAAGACTGTCCCCCTCCCACCCTAGAGTTCACAGAAACATGTTCCACTTTGCCCTTCTAGGTTCGCCAAGACAGCTGCATCATTATCTGTTGGGATAACCTTTTATTTTTTTTTTTTAACTTTGCATGAAGGCATGTCTCTACATTTCCAGTTGTTAACTCTCTTCTGGCAGAGGGCTAAGTGCCGGCAGGTTTTGGCATTTTTATTTCTATTGTGCCCCAGTGGACATTTCTACTTTGTAAATATTCCTCACCTGCCTAAAGGCAATCTAGAATTGTATCAGATGTCTCATTGCTGATTGGTTATAATAACGATCTGATGGCCAATGGCTAAAGCAGGAAGTAGGAGGCAGAACTTCTGTGCAGAGAGGTTGAAGCACGGGAATAAAGCACAGATGCAAGATATTCAGGAGTGGACACAGGGACCAGAGAGACTACTGCAGGTAGAACAGTATAGAGCCGTTCTATATATGGTGGGTCATAGGCAAGATCGTCGGGGTAAGTTAGATGAGCTAGCAAGAAGATTGTCTTAGTGAAAGGCCTGTGCTTTAAACTATATAGCAGACTCCATGTCATTATTTATACCCCTGGCAGGTCTGAGAAAATCCTGCTATAATTATCTCTTCTTGTTCCTACCTGGTGTCTTCTGTATTTCACTTTGTCTAATATCTCCAAAATAATCGTGTCTAGAGTCAGGCTACTTTTCTCTTCCTAGATGAATTGAAGTGGTTTGTTTCTTCTCTGCTCCAAATCAATAGTAGCAGGTGTGAGTCATCATTTCGATGTAGTCAAGATGAATTCTATTCGTGTTTAAAACCTGAGGTTCTCTTTCCTAGATTTTCTGTCTCCAGGCTTGAGTCCCTTTGTGCTTTCTTTATTGTTTTTATTTCCATTTTCTAATCCTGGATGGTTTGTTCAGTTCCTTCAACTGTTTGGTTGTGTTTTCCTATAATTCTTTAAGGGATTTTTTGTGTTTCCTCTTAAGGGCTTCTACCTGTTTACTTGTGCTGTCCTGTATTTATTTAAGGGAGTTATTTATGTCCTTCTTAAAGTCCTCTATCATCATCATAAGATGTGATTTTAAATCCAAATCTTGCTTTTCTGGTGTGTTTGGATATCCAGTATTTGCTTTGGTGGGAGAACTGGGCTCTGATGATGCCAAGTAATCCTGGTTTCTGTTGCTTAGGTTGCTGTGCTTGCCTCTCACCATCAGGTTGTCTCTGGTGTTAGTTGTGCCTTGCTGTCTCTGACAGTGGCTTGACCCTCCTGTAAGCCTGTGTGTCAGCACTCCTGTAGACCTGTTTTCTTTTAGCTGGATCTGGGAACAGAGGGCTGCTTCTGGGTTTGTGTGACCTGAAGCCTCCAGGTGGGTTGCTTGGCACAGAAGAATTGGTCTTAGGTGTGTAGGCGCTCCTGGAGACTGGCTTTCAGCTCTCGTTCAGGCAGAAACCCGAGGGTCCTGCCACTGACTGCTCCTAGGTCCCTGTCAGTCTGGAGGTTTCTCAGAAAATTGGACATTGCACTACCTGAGAACCCAGCTATACCTTTCCTGGGCAAAGGGCAAAGATGCTCCAACATAAACCAGGAAAACGCTCCACTATGTTCTAGCAGCCTTATTTATAATAGCCAGAAGCTGGAAAGAACCCAGATGCCCTTCAACAGAGGAATGGATACAGAAAATGTGGTACATCTACACAATGGAATATTACTCAGCTATCAAAAAACAATGACTTCATGAAATTCATAGGCAAATGGATGTAACTAGAAAATATCATCCTGAGTGAGCTAACCCAATCACAGAAAAACAAACATGGTATGCACTCACTGATAAGTGGATATTAGCTTCAAAGCTTGAATTACCCAAGATACAATCCATAGACCACATGAAGTTCAAAAAGAAGGATGACCAAAGTGCAGATGCTTCACTCCTTCTTAAAAGGGGGAACAAAACTATTTATGGGAGGGAATATAGAGGCAAAGTTTGGAGAAGAGACTGAAGGAACGGCCATATAGATACAGGCCATATAGATACAACCACCAAAATTAGATAAGATTGATGAAGCTAAGAAGTGCATGCTGATAGGAACCTGGTATAGCTGTCTCCTGAGAGGAACAGCCATAGCATGTCAAATACAGAGGCGAATGCTAGAGGCAAACCACTGAACTGAGAATGGGACCCCCGTTAGAGGAATTAGAGAAAGGATTGAAAGAGCTGAAGGGACTTGAGACCCCATTAGAACAACAATACCAACCAACCAGAGCTTCCAGGAACTAAACCACCACCCAAAGACTATACATGGACTGACCCATGGCTCTAGCTATATATGTATCAGACGATGGCCTTGTTGGGCACCGATGGAAGGAGAAGCCCTTGGTCCTGCCAAGGCTGGATCCCCCAGTGTAGGGGAACGCCAGCGGGCAGGAGGGGAGGATAGCTGGGGAGGGGAACACCCTTATAGAAGAAGGAGAGGGGGATGGGATGGGGGCTATGTCCAGGAAACTGGTAAAGGGAATAACATCTGAAATGTGAATAAAAATATATCCAAAATAAAATAAAATAAAATAAAAAAGCCTGAAGTTAAGTAAGTAGTTCATCTTGAGTTAGTTTGTGGCATGAATTTCTTATGGAGTCTATGTTGTCACGATTAATGCAATTGTAGAAAGGTATGAGGAGAGAACTATTCTTTTTTATTTTTTATTAATCATTTCATTTGTTTACATTTCAAATGATATTCCCCCTTCCCAGTTACTCTTCCACAATCATGCTCCCAATCCCATCCCCTCTCTTCCCGCCCCCCTACTTTGCCTCTATGAGGGTGCTTTTCTACTCACACCTCACTACTCTAACATCCCCCTGTGATGGGGCATCAGGCCTCCCTCCCTCTCACTGATGTCAGATAACGCCATCCTCTGCCACATATGTATCTGGAATCCTGGCTCCCTTTTTGGTAGGCGCTCCCTGGGAGCTCTGGGTAGTCCAGTTAGTTGATATCGTTCTTCTTATGGGGTTGCAATCCCCTTCAGCTCCCTCAGTCTTTCCCCCAGCTCTTCCATTGGGTTCCCCAGGGATCAGTCTGATGGTTGGCTGCGAGTGTTGTCTGTGTTGCTTTGTGTAATAAACCTTAAAACTGTCTCCCATGATGCTTTAGGATCTTCATAGTTACTTTTATTAATTTTCTTACATGGAGCATAATGAACCAAAACATCAATGAAACAGGTACCTGTGTTGCTTTTGTTTTAAAGATTTCTTGGTTAATCAATGAATATAAGGAAGAAAAACTTAGAATTAACTGGAGAATATAGGTTTATGTAAATCTTTAGCTTTTATTATTTTCTTTTAAATATTTTAAAAGATTTGTTTTATTTTGTGTGTCTGTGTGGACGTGCATGCACCTCCCCCCCCGTGTGTGTGTGTGTGTGTGTGTGTGTGTGTGTGTGTGTGTGTGTGTATTGAGCTCTGGTTTTCCTCTGGTCCTCTACAAGAGCAACAAGAGTTCCACACATTGGAACTGCCTTTTCAGCCCCAGAAACTATTGTTTCAAAGCACAGAGGATTCTCTCATGTTGAATTTAGTGATTGGATATCTAAGTAGAACTTTGTTTTATGGAATTGGTGAGAGATTTTAATCATTGAGCCTGGAAAAATAGAGACAAATCTTGAGAGCCACCTTTCAGAGTAGGATGTTTCAGAAGAAACATGGGTAAGTGATCGACTAACACTTTGGAGAAGAATGGCTCCTAGAAAATTTAGAATGTGTCACAAATGGTAGTCTATTGTCTTCCCTTTCACCCCCCTCTCCTCCCATGAGGTCCATGATTCTGTCTTGCTTGTAAGCACTGCAAATGAAAATTGTAGAGAAGAATGACATGTGCCTTTCTAGGTCCAAGACAAGTGATTTCAGATGCCATGACTCATGAAGTTCAACGAGCCTATCTCCAAAATGAAGCATTGACGTATGCGAGTTATGATGTATGCAGAGACCATATTATCCTGATGTTTTTACTCTTTCAAACAAGTGTGGTATTGTGACGCATGTGACAGTGCAGTGTGATACAAGCAAAGGCTCCTGAATGTGCTACCTGTCTCTAGTACTTCAATTCCTATGTCATTATCAAAGCTCCCACAGATGTAACTCTTGAGTCTTAGGAGGGAGAATGTTCTTCATCCTTTTATGTCTAAAATATGTCTATATACAATGATCATATGCACACCGTATTTGGCATATTGAATTTTTATGGTAAGGGTTTGGGGAAAATGTCTGAAAAGGCTTTTTGGAGGCACAATAATAGTAGTGATGATGATGATGATGATGATGATGATGATGATGATGAGATGGAACTCAGAAACACTATTATACTTTGTGCTTTTAGTTTTTATTAAAGATTTTTATCCTCCCATGCCCTGGCTAATGGAACAAATTGTAGAGAACTAATAGCTATATGGGAAGCAATTTTTTTTTAAGTGGTTGTGCCATTGAAGGGCTCTCCGGTAAAAGCTTGTTTACAGCGTGTGCTGAGTCTTAGACTAAAGTGAGATTACTCTTGTTTGAACTGAAGTCTGGTCATTTCTGAAGGACTGGGTGAGCCCCAGGCAGAAGAAAGAAAGTTGTGTCCCGGATGGAAGATTGTAGTCTGAGAGTGTACCTGGACTCCCAGACTGAAGGGTCAGATTCAATGAGCTGGTTCTGGGCACAGCCTGACCATAGCAAGTAGACACACAGGGTTCCACTCTGGGGCTGTACCATGCCTATCTCTACAAAAAGGAGAACATTTTATATTCCTCTTAGGAAGCATTCAATAGTATTTCATTTCATGGGAATGAAATTTTGCTTATAAAGGAAACATTGCGTACCAGTATGTTTTTCATCTTACTAAATTCTGTCTGTAAATAAAAAAAAAACTAAGAAAAAATAGTTATTTTTGACAGAACTTTGTAGCATTAAAAAAGTCTGTCTTCTGAAGTCCAGCAGTAAAATGAGAATATTCAGAATATATGTTTAATAATAAATATCGAGCACATATATTAGTTCAGAGTAACAGAGAACAGGTCCCAAACCTATAAACTTCATTTTTGTAATTATTCCTCTTGCTTTTTTCCAGTTTCTACTCAGTAGTTTAATTATTGGTAACATTTAGTAAGCATTCAAGACTATACATTGGGTACTCTTCTAACTGCAATTTAATAGAGAGTTTCTCAATACTTATTAGAATGCTATTATCTGCGAGCTATTCTTAGCTGCAGCTCATAGTGAATAATTTTCCAGTGCTCACACTGCTAGCAAATTGCAGAGCTGAGGACTACATCAGCCTTTATCTCAGTGCTGATCCCGTGGCTCAAATCTCTACCTCAGGAGCGACTACCCCAGGGGCTGCTCATTATGCCACAGTACTTGCCAGGAATAGCCACGGGAATCTGCAGACCAGTGATTAAAAGGGAGGGGTCACGATGTCTCTGGGGGATCTCCCCATGGCAGTGCAAGAATGCAACTTTTAATAATATTGGAAGAAGGAAAGATTTGTCTTGAGTCGAATGAAAATCCCAGCTGCTGCCTTTTGTGTTCTTTGATTCTCTGAGACGTGGAGTTTGCCAACACGTGAAAAAAAATAATGCTGAACAATTCGTTGAGCTGAGAATACAATTAAAGTGGATTTATTTTATATACAAATAGTTTCCTGGTAATTTATTCTCATCCACCAGCATTTTCACGCGTCCCCACATTCTGGCGGGAGCCCTCACTCTGACATTAACCAAAAGGGGAAACAGTTAGTCTCCATTATAGTCAAATTGTCTCTTAGTGGCACTTCGCTGTGACTCTGGCTTGTAAATCAATAAGCTTGGGAAGTAGGATAAATGCCTTCTTAAATAAAAATGCTCATCTTTGCCACTGTGATACAGGAGAGTAATTATAGGAATAAAATTATCGATATCTTTTATGTCTGTCTTTTTCAGTAACAATGAAATAAGGCATATAAAATATAACAGAGCATGCTGAATACTTAGCTATTATGGATGTCTCTGCAATCTTTTCTTTTGTATATGTTGGTGGTGTATAGTCATGTGTGTGTTCATGTGTGCATGTAGGTGCGTTGACAAGTGTGTGAGCATGTATGGGGAGAGAGGAGGTAGACAGTGGGTGTTTTCCTTGACAGTTCTGTACCTTACTGTACAAACAAACAACAACAAAAACAAAAAAACAAAAACCTGGGTCTTTCTCTCCCTGAACTTGATCACTAGACTGGCTGGCTTGCTCCTTCTGCCTGCCAAGCACTGGGCTGACAGGTTTGTGCCACCACACCTAGGTTTTTAAACATGGGGGCCGAGTATCTTCACTCATGTCCTTACACTTGCATGGCAGGCACTTGGCCAGAGGGTCATCTCCCAAGCCCCGCCAACAGTATCAACTTCACTAAAGATATTCTTTTGCAAATGCTAAGTATACCAAAGATGACAGCAAGAAACTACCGTCTAAGTCACATTATTTATTTATATGTCAAATATAGTTAAATTTCTTATGAAATTATCTGTCCCAAAGACGTCTCTTGACAAAATTTATGGTCATCAAGTTGCCATCTCTTTGTAAACAAATAGCTAAGAAATGATTAGTGAAGAACTCCAAGTAAATATACAAAAGCTGTATATAACGTCTGTAATTCAAAGGGGAGCAGCTGTTGTTTTGTTGACAGACTAGTTGGCAGACTTCAGAGAGCTAGAATTTTGACAAAGACTAATTTCCGAGAAAAAGAAATATATAGTTGTGGCTCATTGAGTCACTTTAAAATTTACATTATTATAGGTTCTGCTTACAATGGTTGGGTCTTTTAGTTTGGAAGAAGTCAGTTTTGCTTTTAATTGAAACTTTTTCTGTGTTCATTAGTATCATGTGACAGTGTATGATGCATGTGGGCATATGTCCCATGGTGCACATGGGGAGGTCAGAGGACAAGGCTTGGGCAGTCTCTCTCTTTCCACATTCCAGAAGTTTCTGGGGATGGAACTAAGGTTCCAGGTTTTGTAGCGAGAGCCTTTACCCGGTGAGTCATCTCACTGACTCAACCATATTACTTATTTTTTTCATTCAGTTCACTCTTCTTTTGCCTCGTACATTGACGACAAGACTGGAGAGAGAAAGAAAAAAAATCAGAATAGAGACAATTTTTTATCTTTCCAAGTTTACCCTTTTATAGATGAAAGAGGAAGAAACTGAATTTCGAGTTGCAGCCTGCAGCAGAAATAAAGTCCTGAGGCGTGTACTCCATAAAGGTCGTACGAGCTTCTGCAAACTCAAGCAGAACTGAAGCACCTGAAGGAAACCGTTTCTCGGAAACGGGAAAGAAATACGGTAAACAATGAGAAACACAAACAAAAACTAGGTGAGGACACTCTTCTTACTGGTTTTCAATTTTAAGGGTTTGTTTCAATTATGTACCTCTGTGTGACTGTGCAGCGTCCCCTGGGGGCAGAGGTGGGCATTGTTTCCTTTGGCGCTAGAGTTACTCTACCGGATGAAGGTCCTGGGATAAGGTTTACTGCAGGAGCAGTGTTTCTCCATAACCACTGAGCCATCTCTGTAGCCCATAAAAGTAGGATTTGAGGTTTCTTTGTTTTCCTGGAAGGTAACCATTGTGTGTTTGAACCTGCTAGGTCCAGTGAAGGCTGGTTTTTTTTTTTCCTGGAAAGTTAAGTGAGAGCAATAACACAGTGAAAAGAGGGAAGACGTCTCCAACTCCAACAGCTACAGACTGGGGCGCCTGCGAATATGTCAGACTCCCTAGCCTTGGCCCAGTCTTTGAAGTGACTGAGATGTGGATTGGGAGGGTAAGCAGAGGCAGGAGGCTTCTCAACCTCTGTTAAAGAGGATTTCCTTGGACCCAGAGTTTTAATGTGTTAATGAGGAAATTTAAAAATGAGAAAAATGGAAATGAAATTGTGGGATACGGAAAAGATCCCTTATCTATCCTTCCCCTCTCCCTCCATCTCTGTCTCTGGTTTTGTGAGAAGGATTTTCTGGAACTACGTAGCTCAGACTAACCTCACACCTAGAATTGTGCTTCCTTAGCTCTTGAGTGCTGATGTAGAGAAGTGAACCCCCATACTTGTAGCGTGTAGTTAAAACAAACAAACAAACAAAAACCCACCCACGTTTCACCCACCTGGATGGCCAGCCCCAAGCAGCCATCTTTCCCTGCTTCCTGAGGCCACCCTGCTGCCAAGCTGCTCTGATCAAAAAACCTTCTCCCAACCCTCAGTCTCTGCTTGCTAAGCTGACCAAACCATTTTTCCTGAAATGCTGGGAGCTGGCACTCCAAAACCTCCTACTCCCCCGCCCCCATGGCTGGCCTGCAGAAATCCAGCTACTGCTCCCTCAGATATGAAATGATAACAGTAGACACTTACTTACGTTATACCAGCCAGATATATATTGGTAAATATCCAACCCCAAAATGGCCGTGCAAAGAACACACAACTCAATAATATAATTACAAACTGTAGGCTTAGACTAGACAAATATATCACTTTACTACTCTAGTGTCCAGCTATGAAATCCCTAGCTACTTGTGGCTCTTTCAGGCCACATGGCTCTGGTTTATCTTCCTCCTTCATCTTCTCTCCGTCCTCCATATTGTCCGACCCTTCTCTTCTCCCCTTATCTTCCTGTTCTGCTTGGAAGATCCCGCCTCCATATCTTCGCCCAGTGTTTGGCTTCCTGCCGTCTTTATCAGCCAATCAAAAGCTAGGGGAAATTTCCCTACACATGCTCAGCTCACAAAAGCTACAATAAGAGAAAAATTAATGTCAATAACAAGCTGTATTCAAAAGAGAAAATTTATAGTTAACATTCTAATATTACACATTAAAGAATCCAAAAAGGAAAGAAAGGAAAAAAATGCAGCCTGAAGTTAGAAGAAATATTAGTGATTAGACTAAAAATGTATGGACAAGATCAACCTAATGAAAACTTGATTCCTTTTAGAAAAATATTAACAAACTTTGAACTTAGTGGGGGAGAGAGAGAGAGAGAGAAAGAGAGGAAGAAGAAGGAGGAGGACGAAGAGGAGGAGGAGAGGAGAGGGGAGAAAGAGATGGAGAGGAGAGGAGAGGAGAGGCGAGGCGAGGAGAGGCGAGGCGAGGAGAGGAGAGGAGAGGAGAGGAGGAGGAGAGGAGGAGAGGAGAGAGGAGGAGAGAGGACTCAAATATATAAAGAGCAGGCATGACTTATGCCAAGAAAATAAGGACCATAATAGAGTAGTCTGAGAATGACACACCAATAAATTGGAGATACAGCTTGGGAAAAAATGGACTGATTCTTGGACACATATGAAGGAATAGAATATTGAAATGGAAGTGTGAGCGAGAGATTAATAAGGTCTGTACTTTGCTGCGTGTGGTGCCACATCACTGTAATCCCAGCACTAAAGACTGTGGGTGTGAGGTCAGGGAGAGTTAATGAGTGAGTCTGACTGAGATCAGTCTGGGCATAACCTCCCATTGAAGGAAAGCCTGGACACTGCTGGCTTTTCCACTGAATTCTATCAAACACTTAAGAACGAATAGCAATCATTTTTAGACTTCCAAGAATAAGGAGGAAGAAATATTTCTACTTTTTTCCAAGGCTAGTGTGACTATGATATCAAAGCAAATAATATTTCTTGAACAGAGAGTTATAGGCCAGTGTTCTTGATGAATATAGATGCAAAATTCCAACAAAAAATACTAAAATAATTGAATTCAGCGGTGTGTTTATTCATCCTTGAGATATAAGGATAGTTCAATGTATGCAAATCAATAACTGTGATTTAATCTTAATACAACAAAAGACTAGAAGCCCATGGGATCATTTCATTGCATACGGGGGAAAAGAACAGCTTTTGTCAAAATTCAGCAGCCTTCCACAGTGGAAACTCTCACAAAATTGTGTGTAGAAAGAATGTATCTCTCAATAAAAGAGAAGCCAAGTAGGAGAAATTCTAAGGTAATGGTAAGACTCAGCTTCATGGAGAGCATGCTGGACCAAAGTTTCCCACACTAGGAGAGAGGAAGAAAGGACCGGGGGAGGGGCACGGATGGAAAAGACAAGACATGGACTGAGAGGCGCTTCCAAGGACCGGCTTCCTCAACTGGTCTTCACCCCCAGAGTTTTGCCACCTCCAGTTACATCATGTCTTTACCGCACAGCCTTTTGGGGACATTTTGGAGCTAAACCAGCATACAGTCCCTACTCTCTCAGCAAGTGTTGCTCTCACCAAAGTGATGCATTTGTAATTGTTTCTTACACAGGATCTCACTGTGTAACTCAGGCCATCCTTGAACTCCCAGGGATCTGCCTGCATTTGCCTACTGAGGGCTGGAATTAGTAACGTTTGTGACAAATGATGACTTTGTAGCGATATATAGCCACTCAATCATTTAGTTCCTACCAAGAGCTCATTTTATTCTTATGTGTAAAATGAATTCTAAGATTCGAATGTTTGCATTTCCCTGAAATAAAATGCCTACACGTTTCAGGTGGTGACGTATCAGCTAATATTCACATATGCAGCAAATGCATACTACCTTTGTCTTTCTCAGTCTAGGATATCTCCGCATGATTTTTTTCTAGGTCCACCCATTACTAGTAAATGTCTTGATTTTATTTTTCATAAAGGTTGAATAGCGTTCTATTGTGTGAATGGGCCACATCTTTATCTATTCTTCTGTCGAGCAACATCTAGGTTGTTTCCAGTTTCTGGCTGTTATGAATAGGTCAGTACTGAATGCGATTAAACAAGTACCTCTATGGTAGGATGGAGTGTCCTGTGGGTATGTGTCTGTTTTATTTAGGGTTACATTGCTGTGAAGAGAAACATGACCACGGCAACTCTTATAAAGGAAACCATTTAATGGGGCTGGTTTATAGATTAGAGTTCAGTTCATTATCATCATGGCAGGAAGCATGGCAGCATGCAGGTCAATATGGCGTTGGAGGGGCTGAGAGTTCAACATCTTGATCCCAGACAGCAGAAGACTGTATCACTGAGGATACCTCGATCATATATAAGACATCAAAGTCCACCTCAGCAGTGACACACTGCCTCCAGCAAGGCTACACCTACTACAAGGCCATAACTCCTAATGATGTCACTTCAATGGGGCCAAGCATCCAAACACATGAGTCTATGGGAGCCATATGCACTCAAACCACTACAATATCCAAGAGTGATATAGCTCGATCTTGAGGTAGATCAATTCCCATCTTCCAGATACACTACCACACTGATTTTCTAAGAGACTGTTCAAGTTTGCCTCTTGCCATCAGGTTTGGCTTGTCTTGTTGACTCTGAAAGTAGATTTGCCCTCCTGTAGGCCTGTGTGTCAGCACTCTGGTAGATCTACTTTTTTGTCAGCCAGAGAACTCTGCTTTCTGACTTTCAACTGATTTTCAACTCTTGGTGCAGGCAGAAACCTGAAGGGTGCTGCCCTTGGTTGCTCCTAGGGACCTGTGCCTAGGGGGGCACAGCCAGCAAGATTTCTTCTTGGGTCAGGAATATGGGCAGAAAGTATTTGTCTCCTCTGGGTTCTCAGGAGTGTTTGCACTTCTGAGAGTACAGCTCACTCCTCCATGGGATTTGGGTGCAGGGGACTTTGGACTGTGGTACAGGTTCAGTTCAGTTCAGTTCAGTTCTGGGCGCAGCCATAAACCATCTGGTTCCTGCTGCTGACTGCTCCTATTTTCCTGTATCCAGAAGCACTATGCAGTTTCCTCTTGGGCCAGGAATGTGTGCAGAAGTGGGCAGAAGTGGTGGTCTGTCCTGTGGTCTCAGGATTGTCTGCACTTTTGGGAGTTCAGCTCTCTCCCCAACAGGATGTGGGTACATCGTAATTTTTTATATAGAGTTCAAAATTTTTCCTTTCAGGATTTATGAAGAAAGTTATAGAAATTTTGAAGGTAATTGCATTGAACTTTTGCAGGATAATCATTTTTACAATAGTAATTTTACTGATTCATGAGCATGGAAGATATTTCCATCTGATATCTTCTTCAATTTCTTTCTTCAATGTCTTGAATTTTTCTTAAAGATTTTATTTATTTTATGTATGTGAGTACACTGTCGCTGTCTACAGACACACCAGAAGAGGGCATCAGATTCCATTCCAGATGGTTGTGAGCCACCATGTGATTGCTGGGAATTGAACTTAGGATCTCTGGAAGAAGAGTCAGAGCTCATAACCGCTGAGCCATCTCTCCAGCCCCTGCCTTAAAGGGGGTTTTTAGCCACACAAATCTTTAACTATCTTGGTTAGAGGTACTCCAAGATAGCTTATATTATTTGATGTTACTATGAAAAGTCTTCTTTCCCATATTTCTTTCTCTATTCATTTCTAATTTATCTATAGAAAGGCTACTTATTTTTGTGAGTATTTATTTTCAACTTTGCTGAAAGTTTTTATCAGCTGTAAGAGATTTTAATAGCATTTTAGAGTCACTTATGTAAACTATTATTTCACCTACAAAACAAACAAACAAGAAGACACTTTGACTTCTTTTCCAATTTGTATCCCCTTAATATCTACTTCAATTTTCTTATTGTTCTAAGACTTCAAGTTGTTCCTGATTTTAGTGGAATTGGTTTGAATTTCTCTCCATTTAAGTTATTGTTGTCTGTGCCTTTGCCTCACACTGCCTTTACTATGTTGAAGTATTTCTCTTGCATGCCTAATCCCTCAGGATTTTTATCATGAAGGAGAGTGTTGGAGTTTTGTTAAAGGACTTTTCCACATCTGATGAGAGAAACTTGGTTTTGTCTTTCAGTGTTTATGTGGTAGATTACATTTTTGATTTGTAAATATTGAACTACCTCTGCATCCCTGGGATGAAAGATCCTTGATATTGAATGCTCATTTTGATGAGTTCTTGGATCGGATTTGCAGTATTTTATTGAGAATTTTATATCTATGTTTATAAGGGAAATTGATCTGTAATTCTCTTTGTTGAATATCAGGATAACTGTGGCCTTGTAAAATGAATTGCATAATGTTCCTTCTGTTTCTCTTTTATGGAGTAATTTTAGAAATACTGCCATTAACTCTTTGAATACCTGGTAGAATTCTGTGCTAAAACCACCTGGCCCCGAGTGTTTTTGTTCATTTGTTTGTTTGTTTGGGCAATTTTAATTACTGCTACCATATCACTGAGGGTTAAAAGTCTGCTTACATTATCTGGTTTTGATTTAACTTTGGTAAGTGTTGTAACTCAAGGAAATCATCCATTTTTTTAGATTTTCCAATGTGATTGAATACAGGTATGTATGTCCTTATGATTCTCTGCATTTCCTTGTCTGTTGTCATGGCTGCTTTTTGCTTCTGATTTTGTTAATTTGGATATTATCTGTCTGCCTTGTAGCCAGTTTAGATGAGGGTTTGTATATCTTGTTGGTTTTCTCAAAGAACCTCTTTGTTTTATTTATTTTTTGTATTGTTCCCTTTATTTCTATTATATTGGTTTCACCACCGAGTTTGATGTTTTTTCTTGCCATCTAATCTTTTTGAGTGTGAGTTCTTCTGTCATAGGGCTTGCAGGTGTGCTTTTAAGTATTAGTATAATGTCCCTCTATTTTTTTTTTTAAATGCACGCAGTTAGTGCTATGCGTTTCCTCTCAGAGTACCCTTCATTGTGTTGGTTTGGATAAATTGTATATTCTTTTTCACTTAATTCTAGAAAATCACCGTCTTCTTTTAAAATGTATGTCTTGACATTTTTTATTCAGTAGTGAGTGTTCAGTTTCTATGAGTTTGTAATGTTTCTGTTGTTGACATCTAGATTTAATTCACAGTGGTCAGATAGGATTCTGGGTGTTATTTCAATTTCCTTGTGTCTTTTGAGACTCGCACTGTATCCAAGTATGTGTTAAGTTTTGCAGAAAGTTCCATGAAGTGTTGAGAAAAAAAGGTATATTATTTTGTATTTGTGGGAAATGTTCAGTAAATATCTATTTGGTTCATTTGGTTTACAATCTCAGTGAGTTCCTGCGCTTCTGTTTCACTTCTGTCTGGATGACCTCTCTGTTGGTGAGAGCAGGAAATAGAAGTCTATTCTTAGTGTGAGGGTCAGTATGTGTGAGTTAAGCTGTAATAGTGTTTGGTTCATGAACTTGCGTGCCCATGTGTTTCATGCATAGATGTTACGAGTTGTCATGACTTCTGTGTGGATTGTTTGATGACATGTAGTGTCTTTCCTCTTCTGATTAGTTTTTATTTTGAAAACTCTTTTGTCAGATATTAAAATGGCTGCACTAACTTGTTTCTTAGGTTGACTTGCTAGAAATATCCTTGTCTATCATCTTGAGGTATTATCTGTCTTTGAAGTTAAGATGCTTTTTTGGATGTAGCAGAAAGGTGGTTTCTGTCTTTGCATTTGTTCTTTTACACTGTTTGTTTATTGGGAAATTAAGTTATTGAAAGATATCAATGAGCAGTGTTTTTTGGGTCCGATTATTTTGTTGTTGGTGGTGGTGGTGGGGAAGTGGTGGTGTGCATGTGCATATGTGCATGCATGTGTGTGCGTGTGCGTGTGCGTGTGCGTGTGCGAGTGCGAGTGCGAGTGTTGTGTGTGTGTGTGTGTGTGTGTGTTTGTGTGTGTGTGTGTGTTTTTCCTCCTTTGATTTGCTGGTCTGGGATTTTCCTAGATGTAGCTAACCTCTTTAGACAGAAGTTTTTCTTCTAGTACCTTCTGTGAGGCTTGATTTGTAGACATGTATTGCTTTAATTTGGTTTATCATGGAATGTCTTATTTTTCTCTATCTATTGTGATCGAAATGTTTGTTTGGTGAAGTACTCTTGGCTGACATGTGAGGTCATTGAAAGTCTGTAGAATACCTGTGCAGTCCCTTCTGGCTTTTAAAGTCTCTGTTGAGAATTGGTATTGATTGTTCCAATAGTTCTGTCTTTATTTGTTACTTGGTCTTTTAAAACTTTTATTGGTTCTTTGCGAGTTGCACATGATGCACCCCAACTTCATTTACCTCCCTCTCTCCTCACACCCTTGCAACCTCTTCGTCAACGTAGAAAATGAAGTCTTGTGGAAGCTGTTGGGTGTGATAGTGTGTTTTTGTCCTCACTTCTTTGCTTGCAAATGTTCACTGCAATGATCCCTTGACCTGGTACAAGGCCCTCTGGCTTCTGCTACTCTATCAATCCTTGAACCTCACTGGGACTCCTCTTGGATGTCCTGTTGTAGACCTGTGTCATGGAGATTCCACAATTTTGGATCTGTAGGACCCACCCCTTCATACACTGCAGTAGTTGATCAGTGGGGTAGATATTGGAGTGGGCTAATTCAAAGCCCTGGATCTGAGCTTGAAAAAAAGCTGGGCTTGCCAGCTCTCATAATCTCACACCCTCCAGTCCAGCTTACCAGCTGCAAACAGGTCTAGCTCTGGTCTGTTGCCCAGACCAGGTACAGGGCCCACTCTCCAGAGTGCTGCAGCAGGTCTGGTTCATGGTCAGTTCTTCTGATCTCATGACCCCAAGGCCAGTTCTCCAGCCTGCTATAGGTGGCAAGGGCAAAAGGGAGGGAGAGAATCTCTCCCTCACAGATGCCATTGACAACAGACAAGAGGCAGGGCTGGCCCTTGCACACTTACACCCTCAGGGACAGCTCACCTGCACCCACCACACCCAGAGCCAGCTCTACTAACTGACAGGTGAGATGTAGGGCCTGCTCTCCAAAGTGTTGCAGCAGGTAAAGTGCAGGGCCTGCTTTCTTGCCTGCTGTAGGGTTATCCCTCTCTTGCTCAAGTCACTGACAAGAGGTGGGACAAACTCTCCTACACTCATGCTCTTGGGGCTGACTCTCCTGGACTCCTGCCATCAGGGTCAGCTCCACTGTGCTGCCCAGGAGAGGTGCAGGGCCCAGTATCCTGAGTTCTGCACCAGGCTAGGGACAAGGCCAGTTCTGCACACCCATCAGACAACATGTCCCAGGTGGCAGCCCTGACTAGGGCTCTCTGGGCTTTGGTGGTGTCATAGACCCAGAGGTGGCCCCCAGTGGCAGCACAGGCCAGTACCCCACCATATTCTCAGGTGACATCACCAGCTTCTCACATCAGGCTCTTCCTCACCACTCTCAGGTATCCAGTTCTGCTTTCTTCATTGTACCCAGATCCTTCTGTTTCTCTTCCTCTCCATTTCTCTAATTACTTGTTCCCCTTAGTGGTACCTGAGGTCTCTGAGTGTCTGGGATCCTCTCAGGGTGCTGCATCCTGCTTGTGTATTATGGCACCAGGTACGGGGTCACCTAGGTGTGGTCTGCCCACTCCAGGCCTGCACTGCCCTGAACTGGTGGTTATCTCAGGCTTGCTTTTTTCAGGGAATGTTCAGCTACTATTTATTCAAGTGTTCACAGGTCAGAACACTGATCGTGGACATAGTCTCTCTTCTTTCTGCCACCTACTGACACATGTGTGACACAGCAGCCACACCTGCAGTGCCTCTAGGGGCAGGTCTCTTGCAGTTTTAGCATTCTTCGTTGTGTAATTTTAGTCTTTTGATTATTATGGGGTGAGGGAAGTTTTATTTCTGGTCCAATCTATTTAGTGTTCTGTATGCTTTGTGTACCTTGTACCTTTCTTTTGGTTAATAATTTTTTTCATAATTTTATTGAAAATGTTTTCTGTGCTTTTTACCTGGGTTTCTTCTCCTTTTTCCTCTTAGATTTGGTCTTCCCATAGTGTTTCAGATTTCCTGAAAAAAATGGGCGGGGGAATTCTTTTAGATTTCACGTTTTCTTTGACCAAGGTATTAATGCCTCCGGTTCTATTTTCTATCTCTTGTATTTTGTTAGTGAGCATTTCTAGATGTCCTTCAGTTTAGGTTTTCTTTATTGATTCTGTTTCCACTTTCAGGTCTTGAATTGTTTTATTCATTTCCCCTCATTGTGTTATCATTGGTTTCTTCAAGAGATTTATTCAGTTCCTCTTTTAGGATCTCTATTATATTTTTAAAAGTCTAAATTTTTTGTGCATATGCTTCAGCTATGTTGGGATTTTCAGGGCCTGCTTTTGTAAGATGATTAGGCTCTAGTGGAGACACATTTTTCTAGCTGTTATCCATTGTGTTTTTATGCTAACACCGAGGCATCTGGGGTTAGGAAAATTGTAATTACAGGTGCTGGTAGCTGGTCATATCTTTGCTGGATGTTTTGTTCATTGGTTTATGTATATCTGTGGTTCTTAGAAAGGATTTTTTCAGGAGGTGGTGTGCTACGGAGCTAGAAATAAGACTAGGAGAAAGGGTTTTGGAGGAGTTGAGGGGGAGGCAAAAATTGGCAGTTAGCCTACTTGCTTCCCTGGCTGGAGTCTGGGAGATTTAATAAACAAAATTACCAACACCATTATTTGAAGTGTCTGTCATATTTACTTTAAAATCTTTACTAGTGTTTTTTCTATGTGAACAATCTTTTTAATATTTTTAGAGTTCTATGCAACATATTTTGATCATACTTGTTAGGATTTAGTGTCAGAACCCATGTTAAGATTCAGTAGACGAAGGACGCCTTTGCTGGATCTGGGCCAAGGTAAGATCATACCATGCAAAAAATCTCATGCAAGAGATTTATTGGGGGGGGCACAAAAAGATGTCTTGGAGTGGGGTCATGAAAGAACATTAGAGACAGAGACAGACACAGAGATAAGAAACAGAGAGAATGAGACAAAGGACTGTGATGTCAGGGGGGCCTTTTAAAGGGTACGTGTGTTGCATAGGGAAAAACACATAACATTGCAACAGTGGTGACTGAGGATGTGGCTTCTGACCCTATGCTCCTGAGGGCAGGCTCATGGAGCACCTGATTTCTAATAATATTCACCCCTCCTCCAGTTACAGATCGCCTCCATTCCCTACCTGCCTAACACTTTGTCTTCTTCTTTTTCCTCCATATTGATTTGATCTCTGGGTTATGGATATAGCCATTTAGTATTATTGCTCTGCTTTGGATAACAGGTTTCCCAACACAGCTAGAGCTATGGTGCTCTAAGGTGGCACCATTATTAATATACATGACTTACATATTTCCTTGGCAGACTGAATTTTGGATCTGCACTGTACTTCACAGAAGTCTAGTAAGTCCTTTTCGTTTTAAGCACAGAGAAATAAAGTTAGCATCACTTCAGTTTCTCCATATGCGTAACTTTGTTTCTTTTAAGGTAATAAAAGGATAAAGGGATATGAATTGTGATAAAAATTAGTGCAAAGATAATCATCTCAAAGTCCAAGTTAAGTTTCACCTTTAGAGTGACAGTCACAGTCCCTTGTTCTGAGTTAATTTCTGAACTCTTTTCTGCTTCTAACAAGCAAGGCAGAGCTCACAACTCTCAACTCTGCAGGTTGCCACTTTACCTGTTGTTAATCCTTGTAGAAAGTGAGAGAAAAATAAAGAGGGGGGGTGGTTTAAATTCACAAATGAAGAAGGTATACAGCAAGTGGGGATCAGAGGAGTTATGTCATATGGGTTTGAAGAATATACTCACACACAAGCCCTTTGGTTATTAATTATAATTAAGCACTTATTTTTATGCTTAAAATTGCCTTGAGGGTTTGCAGTAATGAGGACTAGGGAAGGCTCTTTTTGTAGCTTATCTGCTTTGCAAAATTCAAAGTGCCAGTCTATTTTGTGCCTTCTAATTTGTAGGAGCCAGGAAAGGCAAGATGCCCGAATTGTGCTTGAAATATCAAAACAGCATTGCAGCCGGAGCTGTTATCTCTCTTTCCCATGGGCAGTGCTTTCCTTCTGGCGTACAGGATTGTAAAAAAGCAAGAATAGAAATGTATTGTTTTTTTGCAGAAGGCAATGCACATTAGAAAAGATCTCAGGAAGGAATTCTATTAAGAGACTTCTGTTGTCCTCTCTGGGACGCTAACTACATGGAGCTTCTCTCTTCTTTTGCAATCCCACATTACATGGAAGGGAGTGTAACAATTACCCATATGCTATCTTTTATAGGAAAAAAGGAGAATAGATTTTTTTATTATGATAAAAATGCATTTCTACATAATATGCTTGGGCTATTTTGCCTTAATGAACTTGCTAATTTTCTTAGCACTTACTGTTGAATTGACATTATTGGTAGAATTCTCAAGGGAACTACAGAAGACTGGAGGCCAGTTCTCCTATGGCTCTCATGAGCTCCCTTTAGAGAGACACTACGTTTTTTCATCCCATCAGACTCCCGTAGATAGCTAGGTTTTGGAACTGTTATAGTTAGTCACAGGCCAATTCACTAGAGTGCTAAATGAATGATTGACATGCGTAGAGGCCTATAGGGAGTGTTCCTGGGATCAAAATATATCTAGAGTAATAATAACTGGATTGGGTAGAGGGTCTAGGTTTATGATAACTTTTCAGTCACTCGGAACTTGAGGTGGTGGGTTGGATCTTTCTATTTCTCCTTCTTTACCTACCTGCCATGGGTTGAGAGAAAACAGTGTAACCTTGGGTCAGGCAGTTGCTTTATGATGAAGGCTATGATTCGACTGTAGAAGCTTCAACTTGGTTCAGTGTGACGTATGAAAGGGGTCACAGCAAAATCTGTGAAGCTGGAGTGATGTGACTTTAAGTTTGTATGCATAGCACCCTAGATAATGCAAAAGAATTTAATACAAACCTAATATGTTCTTGTTTATATGTATGCATACCTTGTTATTCGGACTCTCCTCACAGAGCCAATGCATTCGTCTGCTCATTCACTTACTTATGTGACAAAGTGTTCTGTGATTATTTTTGAGGACAGGTTCTACAGCACTCTTTCTGATAGAGCTTTGAAATAATGAACAAAGGCAAAAAAAGATTTTAATGTCAGCTTTTTTGAAACTCTGAAAAAATGCACACACACACACACACAAATACATATAAACACACACACACACAAACACACACAGAGACCACACAGAGACGTATGCACACAGGTTTTTGACCCCGAGTTGCAATTTATCAGCTCTTTAATCAACACTAATCTAATCTATGTAAAAGATTAGACTCAATTGAATGGATTCCTATTAGAAGCTATTGATAGCTTTTCCTGAATGCTTTTCATGGAATATTTTTCAAGTCTGAATGCTTTATCATGTGACTGATGGAAACGGAATAACGATTTGGGAATAGTACAATGGTCTTGCTTTTTATTGTAAAACAAATTTATAATTCCATCTAGCCCATATAAAAACCACATGATCTAGGTATTTTATTTAAAAGCCTTAAGCCTAGATTTGGAGAATTGGAACTATTCTAACTTATTTCCCAGCCATAAATTGCCTTGTTACTTGCTGGTTTTTCTGGTCATGTGCCCATGGTCCATCTCCTGTCACAGCAGCCTCCTCCATTTTCCATGTCCTTCTTCTTCTCCCTCTACCTGCAACCCACTCACTCAATCCTTAAGCCCCATCTTTCCCCCTTCACTGCCCAATCACATGCTCTAGCCTTTTATTGGTTCATTACATTGGGGAGCAAGGTTTGCTTCCCATCACTTGATGTACATGAGGATCTGCTAGTTGGGCACAACCATCTTGAGAGCCAGTATTTAGCATTAGAATATGAGCAGCATCAGACCAACCCACCACACTGTATACTTCCTTTTTTCAGTTTCCTGATTGTGCAGTGTCCTCCAGGTCTGTGTAGACAATCCACCCAGCTGTCTTGAATGGGTGAGTGCTAGGTGTAGTTTTAGGGATCTGTTTTTAGGATACCTTTGTTTCTGCTCCCATTGTACCATCTGTCTCTTGTGAGAAATGAGACCACGTGGTTCCATGGAGTTTTCTTTATGGTGGCTGTCATAATTCTACTCATCCAAATCATCACCAAGAGCTCCCAGTTAGTTTGGCTTGGCTCATATCTAACAGAGAAGATTGTTTTCAGGCCACATTTGAATCCCGAGGTGCATTCAGTCATGCACAGTTTTGTTAATACCATCTCTCCCTGGGAACTAGACTATTGGGAACATTACTCCTCCTCCAGTTCTCCCACAGCTCTCATTTTAAACTCCCTTTTAGAGCAGTGCCTCTCAACCTGTAGGTTGCTACTCCCCTTGATGTTCGATATCAAATATTGTGAATATCATATAATTCATTACTGTAGGAAAATTTCAGCTGTGAAGTAGCAACGGAATAATCTTATGGTTGGGGGTCCCTACAAAATGAAGAACTGTATTAAAGGGTTGCAGCATTAGGAAGGTTGAGAACCACTGCATTAGAGAGACCTTAAGTTTTCTCTCAGTAGTCAACTATGATAATCCACCAGTGTCTAGAATGCTCTATTAGAAAAAATATGATATTTGATCATATTTCTACCAGAAGACACTTCCAATCACTTGTGAAAATTCTGCCTATCTCAGGGTGGGGTACGAACCTACCTCTGTGTCATCATCAAAAGTCCTATCTTGCCCTTCTCATTGGACGGTAGAGTCTCACTTCTTAAGGATTTGTATGAGCAGGAGGAGCTTTTCAGATGAGCACTGGAGGGTGATTTGATTCTATCCAATTATATAAAGAAGTAGTTTGCTGTCTTTTATGAGGGAAAGGATATTTTCATTAGTTACCACAAAACATTTGTTTCTGCTTAAGCCAGTTATTTGTAAATATTTTAGCTTTTCAAATGTCACTTCATTTACATCGCCATACCTATTAATGAAATGTGTCAAGAATAAAAGGAATAGAAAGACTCCAGATGAAAGTACAGCCTCAAGCACCGTGATATACATTATACATTTCATTGCAGGCAAGCATAAGGACTTACTCAGTGACTCGGGATTGAACTTGGTTTGGGCTGTGCACTTCAAAGCCTGAGACCTTCTTCACCTGAATGTACTGAACATACACACCCCCCCATATGAACATGTCTCTGAGAAACTTGTTAGCAACCAAGACTACCGTCTGCACTGAGCTGCATGAACACCCCTCTCTAAACAATGGACACGGTTTCTCCTCATTCAAACAACCATCAAACTGAGAAAGAGTTCAGTCAAACCCTAGTTATGCAGAATATGACAGTAGGGAGACTAACTCAGGCAAAGCTAGGTTTTGGTGCATGCTCAGTAAGACAAACCATCCTCAAAGTGAAGTTTTAAAGAAACCCTCTATTAGGTTATGATTGTGCATAATTAGAAGTGCATATGATTAAAACCAGATACAGTATGGGAAGGGGCATGTAAAGTAAATAATCCTAGTTAAATAACTTAATCTATGAGTCAGGATAAAGAACCCTTTACACTATACCACTTAGCAACTAAACTCTTCCTTTTGATCACCATAAAATGAACCTCCAAACAGTAATTGAAGCCTTTGAGTATTCTTATTAGTGTAGATTGCTGTCAATCATCACCATGCATCTGACCTGTCCTATCACATTGCTTTGGACAAGTATTTGTGCTACTTTTACAAGTCTGTGTGTGCTTTATTAACCCTTCAAACAGGATTCCAGGGACCAGGAATCACCTGACTAGACTCTGACCACACAGTTGTACACATTACCTTTTAGAAGCCATTATTTGAATATATAATTTTGTATTAATGTGTACCAAATACCTATAAACACGGTAGCTTGAAAGCTCCAGACAAGTCCACTTGTTTATAGTTCCCTAGGGAAAACCATCTCACCAAGCTGACGTCAAGCAGAAGATGTCAGGTCTTGTCTGTGTGTTCTCAGAAACAATCTCCGTTCATCTGAGGCATACTGCTGAAGGGTTGATAAGGGACTGAATTCCTCTTCTCTTGCCAGTTCTGGGCTGAGGACTACCCTCAGGTCCTAAAAGCAGCTTTCTGCTTGTGTCTAGATTCTTGGCTCCATCTTCAAACATGTCTGTGTGCAGGACATGGTGCTTATCTGCATCCATATAAAAGTGCAACCTTTTCTGAGCTGGTGTTACGAACATTGAGGAAATGTTGATGCTGAGGAAGAGAATCTATCCCATCATTCCAGTTTATACGTATCTGGAGTGCGTTAGCTAAGCTGGCCAAGCACACTTCATGATAGCTCATCAGGTTCCAGATTTTTTTTTACAGCTACATCAATTTTCTTTAGTAACCTGAGAGAATAATATGATACTGTCTTTTGTAGCTTTGGATCCAATACAATTTCCAGCTGTAATTTGGTTTTATATCACTCAATACTTCAAAAAATATAATTTTCTTCAAAATGATCTCACATTTTAAGATTTGTTATAATCTTTCATGGGCTGTATAGAGAAGATTTGATACATAGATTTTACATTTTGAAATGTTATGTTAGTAACTTTTATAATGTAGTGGCAGATTCTTGGAATTTTATGTGTATATTAATAAAATTACCAAATGATGAAAACTGTATTTTCTCACTTCCTATTTCCTAGTTCATTTCCTGACTGTCCATTTACTATTAATCTGTCTGTGTACTACCTATCTATCAGTTGTATATCAATTATACATATATCAATAAATCAATCTGTCAATAATCTTCTTTCAAGAATCTATATATCACCTGTCATCTGTTTTTATTGATTATGTGGCATCTATTATCTATCATCCTTCTGCATGTGAACTGTTATCTATATCTATCTATATATCATCTATTTTCTATTTATTATCTATTTGCACATACACCAATTTATTTACATATTTTCTATTAATCATCCATCTATACCATCACCTATCTTATTCTTTATTCTCTATGTCTCCATGTATCTATCCATCTATCTATCTACCCATCTGTCACCTATTTATCCATCCCTATCATCTATCTATCAATATATTTATCATATATTTACCTGTCTATCTACCATCTATCAATCTAGATATCTATCATTTATCAATCTGTGGATGATCTATTAGCTACATAATTATGTTTTATTTTTTTCTTTTATTGGATGCTTTATTTACATTTCAAATGTTATCCCCTTTCCCCGTTTTCCCTCTAGAAAAACCCCTATCCCATTCCCCTCCTCCTGCTTCTATGGGTGTGCTCCCTCAGCAACCCACCAACTCCCTCCCTCTTCCCAACCCTGGAAATTCCCTACACTGGGGCATGGAGCCTTCACAAGACCAAGGACCTCTCCTCCCATTGAAGTCCAACAAGGCCATCCTCTCCTACATATGTAGCAGGAGCCATGGGTCGCTCCAAGTGTACTCTTTGGTTTGGTGGTTTAGTCCCTGGGAACCCTGGGGTGTCTGGTTGTTTGATATTGTTATTCTTCCTATGGGGATACAAACCTCTACAGCTTCTTCAGTCCTTTCTGTAACTCCTCCATTGGGGATCCTATACTCAATCCAATGGTTGTTTGCGAGCATCCACTTGTGTATTTGTCAGACTCTGGCAGAGACTCTCAGGAGACAGCTATATCAGGTTCCTATCAGCATGCAATTCTTTCCATCCACAAAGGTATCTGGGTTTGGTGACTATATAAGATGGATCCCCAGGTGGGGCAATCTCTGAATGGCCTTTCCTTCAGTCTCTGCTCCACACCTTTTCTCCATATTTCCTCCTATGAGTATTTTTGTTCACTCTTCCAAGAAGGACTGAAGCATCCATACTTTGGTCTTCCTTCTTCTTGAGCTTCATGTGGTCTGTGGATTGCATCTTGAGTAATTTGAGCTTTTGGGCTAATATGCACTTATCAGTGAGTGCATACCATGTGTGTTCTTTTGTGTTTGGGTTACCTCACTCAGGATGATATTTTCTAGTTTCATCCATTTGCCTAAGGATTTCATGAAGTCATTGTTTTTAATAGCTGAGTAGTACTCTGTTGTGTAGACATACCACATTTTCTGTATCCATTCCTCTGTTGAGGGACAGTTGGGTTTTTTTCTAGCTTTTGGCTATTATAAATAAGGCTGCTATGGGCATAGTTGAGCATATTTCCTTGTTATATGTTGCAGCATCTTTTGGGTATATATACCCAGGAGTGGTATAGCTGGGTTCTCAGGTAGTACTATGTCCAATTTTCTGAAAAACTGCCAGACTTATTTCCAGAGTGGTTACCAACAATGGAGGAGTGTTCCTTTTTCTGCATATCCTAGCTTGCATCTGCTGTCACCCGAGTTTTTGATCTTAGTCATTCTGACTGGTGTGAGGTGGAATCTCAGGGTTGTTTTGATTTGCATTTCCCTGATGACTAAGAAGGTTGAATATTTTTTAGGTGCTTCTCAGCCATTCTATATTCCTCATCTGAGAATTATTTGTTTAGCTCTGTATACCATTTTTAAAAATAGGGTTATTTGACTCTGGAGTCTAACTTCTTGAGTTCTTTGTATATATTAGATATTAGCCCTCTATCAGATGTAGGATTGGTAAAGATCTTCCACTCTGTTGGTTGCTGTTTTGTTCTATTGCTAGTGTCCTTTACAGAAGCTTTGCAATTTCATGAGGTCCCATTTGTCGAATCTTGATCTTAGAGTATAGGCCATTGATTGGTGTTCTGTTCAGGAAAATTTCCCCTGTGCCCATGTGTTCAAAGTTCTTCCCCACTTTCTCTTCTATTAGATTCAGTGTATCTGATTTTATGTGGTGGTCCTTGATCTGCTTGGACTTGAGCTTTGTACATGGCTATAAGAATGGATAGATTTCCATTCTTCTACATGCTCACTGCCAGTTGAACCAGTGAATTTGTTAAAAATGCTGTCTTTTTTCCACTGGATGGTTTCAGCTCCTTTGTCAAAGATCAAGTGACCATAAGTATGTAGGTTCATCTCTGGGTCTTTAATTCTATTTCATTGATCTATCTGCCTATCTGTACCAATACTATGCAGTTTTATCACAATTGCTCTATAATACAGTCTGAGGTAGGGATGGTGATTCCCCCAGAAGTTCTTTTATTGTCGTGAATAGTTTTCAATATAGTTTTGTTATTCCAAATAAATTTGCAAATTGCTCTTTCTAACTCTGTGAAGAATTGAGTTGTAATTTTGGTAGAGTTTGCATTGAATTTGTAGATTCCTTTCAGCAAGATGGCCACTTTTACAATATTAATCCTGCCAAGTCATGAGCATGGGAGGTCTTTCTGTCATCTGAAATCTTTGATTTATTTCTTCAGAGACTTGAGATTCTTTTTTCTTTAATTTTTATTAGAAATATTTCTTTACTTACATTTCAAATGTTATTCCCTTTCACAGTTTCCTGTCCATAAGCCCCTATCTCCTCTCCTCTCCCTCCCCAATATGGGTGTTCCCCCTCCATACATCCCCTTTACTGTCCCCCTCACATTCCTTTGCACTGGGGGTTCAACCTTGGCAGGACCAAGGGCTTCACCTTCCATTGGTGCCCCAACAAGGCTATTTTCTGCTACATATGCAGTTGGGGCCCTGGGTCAGTCCATGTATAGACTTTTGGTAGCAGTTTAGTCCCTGGAAGCTCTGGTTGGTTGGCATTGTTGTTCTTATGGGGTTGCAAGCTCCTTCAACTCTTTCAATACTTCCTCTAATTCCCCCCAAGGGGGGTCTGTTCTCAGTTCAGTGGTTTGCTGCTAGCATTGACCTCTGTATTGGACATGCTCTGGATGTGTCTCTCAGGAGAGATCTATATCAGGTTTTTTTCAGCACGCATTTTTTAGCTTCATCAATCTTATCTAGTTTTGGTGGCTGTATATATATGGGCCACATGTGGGACAGGCTCTGAATGGCCGTTTCTTTTGAGACTTAAGATTCTTGTACAGATCTTTCACTTGATTGGTTAGAGTCACACCAAGGTATTTTATATTATTTGTGATTATTGTGAAGTATGTTGTTTCCCTAATTTCTTTTTTAGTCTGTTTATCCTTTGAGGAGAGGAAGACTACTGATTTATTTGAGTTAATTTTATATCCAGTCACTTTGCTGAAGTTGTTTATCAGGTTTAGTAGTTCTCTGGTGGAACTTTTGAGGTCACTTAAGTATACTATCATATCCTCTGTAAATAGAGATATTTTGACTTCTTCCTTTCCAGTTTGTATCCCTTTGATCTCCTTCTATTGTCTAATTGCTCTGGCTAGGACTTCAAGTACTATATTCAGTAGGTAGGGTGAGAGTGGGCAACCTTGTCTAGTTCCTGATTTTAGTAGGATTGCTTCACGTTTCTCTCCATTTAGTTTGATGTTGGCTACTGGTTTGCTCTATGTTGCTTTTACTATGTTTAGGTGTGGTCCTTGAATTTCTGATCTTTGCAAGATTTTTATTGAAGGGGTGTTGAACATTGTCAAATGCTTTCTAAGCATCTAAAGAGATGATTGTGTGGTTTTATTCATTGAATTTATTTATATGGTGAATTCATTTTATGTGATGGATTTCCATATATTGAACCCTCCCTTCATCCCGGGGACAAAGCCTACTTGATCATGATGGATGATCATTTTGATGTGTTCTTGGATTCAGTTTTAGAGAATTTTATTAAGTTTTCTTTACATCACTATTCATAAGGGAAATTGGTCTGAAGTTCTCTTTCTTTGTTGGGTCTTTGTGTGGTTTAAATATAAATGTAACTGTGGATAGAATGAATTGGTTAGTGTTCCTTCTGTTTCTATGTTGTGGAATAATTTGAAGAGTTTTGATATTAGATCTTCTTTGAAGCTCAAATAGAATTCTGCACTAAACCTATCAGGTCCTGGGCTTTTTTCAGTTGGGAGACTTTTAATGACTGCTTCTATTTCTTTAGGGTTCACAGGGCTGTTTAGATGGTTTATCTGATCCGGATTTAACTTTGGCACCTGGTATCTGTCTAGAAAATTGTCCATTTCCTCCAGATTTTCTAGTTTTGTTGAATATAGGCTTTTGAAGCAGGATCTGAACACTTTTTGAATTTCCTCAGCTTCTGTTGTTATGTCTCCTCTTTCCCTTCTGATTTTGTTAGTTTGGATACGCTCTCTGTTCCCTTTGGTTAATCTGGCTAAGAGTTTATCTATCTTGTTGATTTTCTCAAAGTACCAGCTCCTGGTTTTGTTGATTCTTTGTGTAGCTCTTTTTGTTTCTACTTGGTTGATTTCAGCCATGGGTTTGATTATTTCCTGCTGTACACTCCTCTTGGGAGTGTTTGCTTCTTTTTGTTCGAGAGCTTTCAGGTGTGCTGTCAACCTGTTACTGTATGCTCTCTCTACTTTCTTTTTGGAGGCACTCAGAGCTATGAGAAAGCTCTTTAGCACTGCTTTCATTGTGTCTCATAATTTTGGGTATGTTTTGCTTTAATTTTCATTAAATTCTAAAAAGTCTGTAATTTCTTTAGTTCTTCCTTGATCAAGATATCATTCAGTAGAGAACAGCTGCCTTGTGCATGTGGGCTTTCTGTTTTTGTTGTTATTGTTTTTTGTAATTGAAGGCAACCTTAGTGTGTGGTGATCTGATAGGATGCAAGGGACTATTTCAATCTTCTTATATCTGTTGAGGCCTGTTTTGTGACCAATTATATGGTCAATTTTAAAGATGGTACCATGAAGTATTGAGAAGAAGGTATATTCTTTTTTTTTAAAGATGAAATGTTCTATAGGTATCTATTAAACCCATGACTTCTGTTACTTCCAATGTGTCTCTGTTTAGTTTCTGTTTCCATGATCTGTCCATTGATGGGGTGGGTGTCCAATAGTGGGGTGCTGAAGTCTTCCACTATTATTGTATGAGGAGCAATATTTGCTTTGAGCTTTAGTAAAGTTTTTTTTTATTTTTTATGAATGTAGGTACCCTTGCATTTAGAGCATATATTCAGATATAAAAGTTCATCTTGGTCAATTTTTCCTTTGACAAGTATCCTGCATTGTCTCTTTTGATAACTTTTGGTTGAAAGTCAATCTTATTCGATATTAGAATGGCTATTCCAGCTTGGTCTTGGTACCATTTGCTTCAAAAATTGTGTTCCAGTCTTTTACTCTGAGGTTGTGTCTGTCTTTATCACTGAGGTGCATTTCCTGTATGAAGTAAAACGTTGGGTCTTGTTTATGTATCCAGACAGTTAGTCTACATCTTTTTATTGGAGAATTGAGTCTATTGGTGTTAAGAGATATTAAGGAATAGTGCTTGTTGTTTCTTGTTATTTTTTTGTTGTTAGAGGTGGAGTTATGTTATTATGTTTGTGTGATTCTCTTCTTTTGGGCTTGTTGAAAAAAGATTACTTTCTTGCTTTTTTTTTTTTTTTTTTTTTTTTTTTTTTAGAGTGTAGTTTCCCTCCTCGTGTTGAAGTTTTCCATTATCTTTTGTACGGCTGGATTTATGTGAAGATACTGTGTAAATTTGGTTTTGTCATGGGCTATCTTGGTTTCTCCATGTATGTTAATTGAAATTTTGCTGGGTATAGTAACATGGGGTGGCATTTGTCTTCTCTGGTGACATCTGCCAGGATCTTCTGGTTTTTATAGTCTCTGGTTAGAAT
This sequence comes from Rattus rattus, assembly GCF_011064425.1. Classification (NCBI taxonomy): domain Eukaryota; kingdom Metazoa; phylum Chordata; class Mammalia; order Rodentia; family Muridae; genus Rattus; species Rattus rattus. The sequence goes on along the minus strand of NC_046166.1, from coordinate 22,368,181 downwards.
TCTGGTATAATTATAATCCATCTGCCTTTATATGTTACTTGCTCCCTTTCTCTTACTGCTTTTAATATTCTTTCTTTGTTTTGTGCATTTAGTGCTTTGATTATTATGTGTCAGAAGGAGTTTCTTTTCTGGTCCAGTCTATTTGGAGCTCTGTAGGCTTGTATGTTCATGGGCATCTCTTTCTTTAGTTTGGAGAAGTTTTCTTCTATAATTTTGTTGAAGATATTTACTGAACCTTTAAGTTGGGCATCTTTGGTCTCTTCCATACCCATTATCCTTAGGTTTGGTCTTTACATTGTGTCCTGGATTTCCTGTATGTTTTCAGTTACCATCTTTTTGCATTTTGCATTTTTAAATTCTTATGTCAATGTTTTCTATGGTGTAATCTTCACCTGAGATTCTCTCTTCTAGCTCTTGTATTCTGTTGGTGATGCTTGCATCTATGACTCCTGATCTCTTTCCTAGGTTTTCTGTCTCCAGGGTTGTTTCCCTTTGTGACTTTTTTTTATTGTTTACATTTCCATTTTTAGATCCTGGATGGTTTTGTTCAATTCCTTCACCAGTTTGATTGTGTTTTCCTGTAATTGTTTAAGGGATTTTTGTGTTTCCTCTTTAAGGGCTTCTACCTGTTTACCTGTGTTGTCCTGTGCTTCTTTAAGGGAGTTATTTATGTCCTTCTTAAAGTCCTCTATCATCATCATGAGATGTGATTTTCAATCAAAATCTTCCTTTTCTGGTGCGATGGGGTGTCCAGGACTTGCTGTACTGAGAGAATTGGGTTCTGATAATGCCAAGTAGCCTTGGTATCTGTTGCTTATGTTCTTGTGCTTGCCTCTAGCCATCTGGTTATCTCTAGTGCTACCTGCCCTTGCTGTCTTTCACTGGAGACTGTCCCTCCTGTGATCCTGCTTGTGACAGAATGCTTTAGAGTTCAGCTATTTCTGTGATCCTGTGATTCTGGGATCCTGTGGTTCTGAGATCCTGGGTGTGTCAGAGCTCCTGGAAGTCAAACTGTCTCAGGGTATTGCAGGAATGCGTGGGGAGACAGAGCCCTGGGTTTGCTCTGGGCACAGCTACAAGCTGGAAGGATCCCTTTCCTTTGGATGGGCATGAGACTGTGTTTCCCTGGTTTCTGTGGGGGGGTCCCAGCTACCCAGGGTGTTGGGAAAGATGTTATAGTCTCAATTGTGTTCTTGAGTGTGTCAGAGCTCCAGTCGTCCTGATTGTATCCAATCTCCTGAAAGTCGAGCTTCCTCTGTGATCCTGTTATCCTGTGATACTGGACATTTCAAAGCACCAGGGAGTCAGACTCCCTTTAGGCATGGGCACACAGCCATTGCCCCGAGTCTGCTCAGGTTCCATCTTCAAAATGGAAGGAACTACTGCCACTGGCCAGGCAGGGGTTCCTGTGCGCCTGGATTTGTTACTTCGGTGTTGGGGCAGTTGTGGCCTCCTCACCTGTGATCCCAGGCACTTTAGAGCACCTGGGAGTCACCTTCCTCTGGGTGGTGTGGGACAAGCCTCCAAGGTCTGCTCAGGGCACTGTTTTTACTTATTTATTTATTATTAAAACTATTAGTAAAGTCAAGAATGAAATCCAGAATAACTGAACAGCAAAATGCTGTCATGTCACTGTTAAGACAGCAAAATGTTAGAGGTTTATTAGTAAAAGTAGTAACTTGAGTTGTATAATTGCTTATGTCCTCGTTTAAAAGTTTCTTCTATGTGTGTTTGTGCATGATGAGGATGTATGTATTCACATTTGTGTATGTGCATGTGGATGCATGTGGAAGCCTGAGATTGATGACTAGTGTCTTCCTCTGTCACTTTCATTTTACTCACTGAGGCAGGGCTTTCAATTGAGCCCAGTGTTCACAGATGCAGCCATTCTGGCTGGCCACCTTATTTTGCCAACCCTGTCTCTGTTTTGCAGAGTGCTGGAACCACAGGCAAGCCATGGTGCCCAACCATCTTTTTTGTGGGTTCTAGAGATCACAACGCTTATTTTCACAGTTGTGGAGTAAGCACCAGAACCACTGAGTCATCTCTACAGTCACCACTGACCTTTTCGATACAGATCTGTCCATGTAGCCCTTGCCAATATGGAACTCACTTAGAGCAGCTGACCTTGAACATTCAGTAATCCTTCTGTCTCGAGTGCAGGAATTATAGGCATGCATCACCAGGCACAGCAGAAATTTATAACAATTTATCTCGAGCAGTTCCTTAGGGTGGTGATTAATCACATAGTAGAGTCAGGCTAATGGCAACCTTATTTTATGATAATGAATAGGACTTATTCAGCTTTCTATTTATTACAGAAAAATGGAAATATGGCATCTATCCAAGTTATTCAAGATGATATCAAAATATAAAGTTAAAAAGAATGACTTAGAAATTCAACCATATTTTATTACTCTGGAACTCAGGACAGATGTTGGCAAGCTCTCGGCTTCTCCACTGTGTCTATTCTGTGAGAAGCAAGGAACACTCTCAGGACCCAAAACCCAGCTTCATGATTAATGATAGTGGAAATAAATAATGTGGTTGAGGAAAAGAATGAGAGTCCCTGGTGCGGGTCATGAACACACAAAGTCTATCTTTCCTGCCTTTTCCTTTGCTACTGAGTCTGAAAGAGCAGCAAATGTCACTCCCAACATAAGTTTAGTCTGACGGTTGACTCATATTCCTCACGGTGCTATAATTATAATATCCATTGAGGTATAATATGACAAAAGGAGACAGATTAAATCAGACTTGCAGATTTCTCTCTCAAACTTTTGCTTCTCCATCTAGGCTGACTACGAACAATCTGATATCATTTATTATTACCTGGTACTGGACTATTGATGCAGGCTTCTTTCTATCCCAACTCTTTCCTATTTCTCTGCCACTTCATGGAAATGTACTTGTAATGTGGAAACTGCTATCATTCTCACTATGGAAATAGATGTAGATTCATATATAAGTCTGGACTATGAGAAATAATCTTCAGTGGAAAATGAAGAGTGGAATGGCCTTCCTATAAATCCAGGATTTAGAAGTAGAGTGGTAAGCAAGTGTCTCACAATGCCACTAGAAGACTGCAGACTCTTGGGAAGGTGAAGGATATAGTATCTATTTCTAGTCTAGCCTGGGAAGGACAGACATCTATTGATTCAGTTAGCATCAAACCTTGGGATAAATCTAGAAAGATATCTAATGCTAGCAAGAATCAACAGCTTAGAAGTTAATAGGAGAAAGACTAGTTCGTGAATAATTGCAAAAGTTATAAGGCAATAGCTGCATAACAAAAGGCCTTTCCCTAGATAACCTTACACATGATAATTATAGATTGAAGGTTATAGATTATAATGCTACAAGCATATATGCATACGCACACACACATATATGTATTTATACATACACATATAATATATATATATATATATATATATATATATATATATATATATATATATATATATATATATATATACCTGAGAGATTGTTCAGACTTTTTCAAATATCAAGATAGGTGTGGGGGAACCAGTTTCTGTTTGTCTCCCTTTATCCCTTGAAAGATATTCTTTTATTTGGAGCTATTTAATCATTAAAATAAGTCCCAAGTTTCAGACGAGACAGTAGTTATGTACCTCCATTTCCTAGTTGTTCTGTTCAACATATGACTTGAGGTTTACTCTAAAAATGAGAGTAATGACTATTCTTGATAAGATTTTTAGAATCTTCCCCATGGTGATAACAACAGGAATGTAACTGATGATTAACTCATCATCAGTCATTGGCATCAATTATTAATTATTATTAATTAATTATATTAATCATTAATATTATTATTATTCTTCCTTATGGTACATTTACTTGAATTTTGAAATCAAATACCTCACCTTAAAATATTTAAAAAATATTCTGATTTTTTATTAACAGAAGAGCAAGGAAGATAATCTATATATTCTTTTTTTTAAATATCTGATACCTATGACAGTTAATAAATATATGTTAATTTTTTTATATGAAAATACACTGGAAATGAAAAATTATTTGCGATCATCGAGGTAATTTATCCAGTGGATTAACTTGTCTATTGCCTTAAAAACAACAGTACATTTTCAGGATAAGTAAGAGTCCAAGCTAGTTTGTGTGACCACTGAAAGCCAAAATAAAATAGGACCCCAGGGAGAATATTCACGAGGAATTCCAAGTCTAATATTCTTTTAGTATTTTGAGCCATTATAACAGGATCATATGCCAATGAGAATATCCGGGTACTAAGATCCACCATTAAACTTTGTGTGTCCAAGCTCAGGTGCTGGTCTGCTAAGGTAGTCCACTTGCTATTAAGTTGTTATTAAAATGCAGGCTTTAATCAAATCTGCAATCTGAGGAGAAATTGTTTAAATATCTCAATTAGCTGTTTATCCTCTATATCTAGTTGTTTGGCTTTTTGTTATATTTGGCGAATATTGCTTCCTTACTTCTATCACCTTCATACCATGCATCTATATGAGTAAACTTAAACCATCATACCCAGTCAGCAAGAAAGAAGAACACAGGCAAGAAGGCTGGGGAGATGACTCAGTAATCAAGCTTGAGCACTATTGTTGCAGAGGGCTGTGGTTCTCTTCTCATCCTCTACAATCAGTGGTTCACTGCCTGAAACTACAGCTCTAGGGGACTCTGATGCCCTCTTCTGGCCTATATGGGAACATACACACATGTGCACGCATACACACACACACACACACACACACACACACACACACATACCCTAAAAATAATAAATATAAATATTACAAAAGAGTATGTGCAGAACCTGAGGGAAATGCATACTATTTTTAAATATAATCATTTGTTTCAATTAAAATTTACTTACATCAGTTCCCCCTTCAGCCATTCTGGTGTCCTACCACTCCCTCTTTTTCCTTGATTATTATTATTTCACATATTTACATAAATATATAAATACAATATATAGGAATCTGTTTTGTTGCCTGATTATTATTTAACCATTATTACTTTTATTGCTATTTACTTTATTATTTTGTTTGATTAAAAATACAAGAACTCATTTACTTTTTTATTATGTCAAACAATTACTAATATATAAGCAAAGCACAATGTTTTTCCAATATCACAGGACGTTTTCTTAACTTATACTGTCTTTAATTATAAATGCTGAATTATATATGCTGAATCTCACAATATGAATTTTTGATTGTGTCTCTTTTTCTTTCCCTCTTGAAAGTCTTACAGATAAAACATTGAGGAAATTCACCATCAATGACACACATAATGGAAACAAATGACTCCATTTATCCTTTTTTTGTGCAGCTCTCAGGAGAAATCTCTCTTCCTATTGGGAGAACAACACATAACTCCTTTTGTTGAAAACCGCCATGAATAACTGTTAGGACGGTGAATAATGGTGAGTTCTCTGTGAGTTGTCATTTCATCAGAGAGCATGCGGCAGGTGCTTCTTCTGCTCGTGTGTACTTCAAACACACTGAAAGCCAAGAGTCACACTAAGAGCTCTTAGCACTGAATGAAAGGTACAAGTAGAGATGAAAAGGCTGTAAACATGGCAAGAATTATAGTGCAGCTGGTTCTCGTACAGACCATTTGGATGGGGTGCATTTAAAGGATTCAAACAGGAATAAAAATACTGTTTCTTCAAAACATACCCAGCCCTGAGAAAGTGTGGAACTTCAAAATATGGGATGTACTTTCCACCATGGTAACAAATACTACTTTACAATGAATATATAGTCAGCATAAAAACAAAACAAAACAAACAAACAAACAACAGCAACAACAACAAAAACAATGCAAGCTTCACTGTGACTTCTGTTCCACATTAGTTCATGGCATGGTTTGTCTTATCCACAATGAAGTGTTTCTTGCAAATACTTCAGGTGACACTTTCTCCCACTGCTTCGTAAATCAGTTTTTGCCTTCGTTTATGAAAAGATAATTTTTAGTCGAAGCCAAAGGAGGCACTTCTTTCCTTTAGTATTGAGGCTAAAATACCACAAAGCAAATACAAAATAAGCAATGCTTGGGCTAGCACGTTGGTTCAGTCAAGCCTTTCAGCAGAAGCATGAGGACCTGAGTTCTAGCATCTACATATGAAAGCCAGTCACAGTGTGGTATGGTACGCCTGTAATCCCCACACTGGAAAAGCAGAGGTCCTTGAGGCTTGGTGGCAGCTAGTCTAGCCAAATTTGTTCATTGAAAGACCCTGTCTTGCTGAAAAGAAAAAAGGTGATGAATTTGAAGGAGAGTTTGGAGGAATGCATGGGAGGGCTCTGAGGGAAGAAAGGGAAGGGAGAAATTCTGCATTTATCATCTCAAAACTGAAATAAAGTGGAGGGAGACTGAGAAAGATGCCAGTTGACGTCAGGCCAGTACATGCATATGTACACATGTCTACACACACGTGTGGACACCCTAAACCCCATACATTTTGGTCTTAGCACTGTTGGCGTTCGGGTTGGTTAACTCTTTGCTGTGGGGTCTCCCTTGTGCTCTTTAGGACATTTAGTAACACTTCAGTCTCTGCCCTTTAGATGCCACAAGCGCCTTCCCACCAGGTGTAGTGACCAAAATGCAGATAGTCCCAGAAGGTCCCTGAGGACAAAGGTGCCCGCTGTTGAGAATCATTGCTCTTGATCCTGGCTCCATTGCTCACATTAAGATTACAGGAAAGACAGTGAAATCCTAAAAGAATTCATATCGCTAAATGAAGCCTTTATGTAGTGAAATATAGATTTCTGCCGAATTAAATGTTCTCACCTTTGAGAAATCTAAAAAGAAACAATAGCTTTAGTAATATTAAAGTTCACAACTTCACTGGCAACAAAATGCTTCTGTATGAATTACTTAAGCTAGAGGCGTCTGGCACTCAATAGAATAATAGCTATAATTCACACTGTATATATATTTTAACACATCCTATTGTATATGATAAGTATATGCAATTTTATCTGTCGGTTTAAAAATCCATTAGCATGCTGACTGCGAAGCTGGGCCATCATCTTTTATTCATGGAATAATTACTTAGTTGATGTGTTTTACCTGGTGCTTCTAACTGGTAATGCATTGTAAAAGGCTTTCACTTGCTAGTAAATGTATAATGTACATCTTTTTAGTTTCTTTTTACACAAAGAACACTAGCATGGATCCCAAGATGTAAGACTGGAGTTCCTTTTTCACACAGTAAATGTGTCAATACCGCCTGTTGGTGTAAGTATACCTAGCCTGAATGGGACATCCCCTGGCATAATGTTGATGGTAAGAGGTGCAGAGAAGATAATGCCAATGGTAAGCTTTGGAAGAGCTTCAATCTTTATTTATTTGATATATAGGAAGCAAAAGAGCAAGTTTTGGAGAAGGTTCTAGAGTCTTCAGTTATAATTAGTAGAATAAAGCATTTCATGCGTAAAGGTTTATCAGTATAGGGAAATTATTATAGGACTTATCACCCACCAGTCAAGAGATGATGTTAACAGGGTTGTAAAATTGGTCTTATAAACTTGGAGAAGACCATGTAAGTACCGTAAATTACGAGAATGATATTTTAGTGCAATAGGAATAAACAAAGCTTAGACAGATGCATATATTATGGTATATTATGTGAGATTACAGCCTCTTGGAGATTTTAAGACATACGGCTTTCATTCTGAAAGTAATAGGCTGAAGAAGGAACATAAGAACACTGAAAAGTTCTTGGGTCAGTTATTCGTAGGGCTATCGGTGAGGAACACTTTCATTGAAGTAGTTTTCTTACAGCCCAATCATTGAGAGTCTTTGATGAATATCATGATTGTTAATGACATAGGAAGGCGTAGCCCACCCACTATGAGTGATAGCATTCTTTATGCAAGTCTTGGTCTTTATAAAGACGATAGCTGAACATGAACCTGAGGAAGCCAAAGAGAAAGCCAGCAAGAGACTTTCCTTCTTTGGACACTTGAACTTCCTGCTAGATTTCTTGTCTTGCCTTCTGTCTGTGATGGGCTATAGCTGGGAAGAAAGAGCCAGATAAACCCTTTTCTCCTCTAAGTTGCTTTTGGTCAGTGTGTTTCATAACAGCAACAGAAAGGACTAGAACATCTAGCGTGGTCACTCATATCTGTATTGCAGTACTGGGGAGGCAGTGGCAGGAGCATTACCATGAGTTTGAAGCCAGTCTAGACTGAGTTCCAGACTAGTCTGGGCTACTATAGGTGACATCCTGTTTCAAGAAGAAAAGAAGTATACTGAGATAACAGCATCTCAGTGGAAGACACTGCTCCATCACATATTTCTGCATCTGAATTAGTTTTCACTCCTGAAACTTGTTAACATCCTCTTAGAAATCCAGGAGTAAGAACATACACCATAGCAGCATATCATAGTCATTCTTCTGATTTTCTCCATTTACTCTCAAAATGATATACACTATGAAAAGTGGCAGAGGAAGGCTCATTGCTTATAGGTCGTGACTTAGGGTCTGAATCACTGCTTTGGGTCCTTTTGATAAGGAACAGTATGAGACAAAACTTACAGTTGAGAGACCAGATCCTTTGGCTTCAGACTCCGTCTTAGAGAATCTGACCTGTGGTTGAACCCAAGTTAACTAAAGAGACTGGTACCTAGCGCTAGTTTCCATGTTACCCCCAAACAAAAACCAGCATCTAGCACCAGTTTCTAGGTTATTCTCTAACAAATCTGCACTTCCAGGTTACAAGTCCACCCCTGACGCTTCACTTCCTAACAACCACGAATCAGGAGAGAAGCAGAAATTAAGTTTAAGGTTTGGCTCCCAGCACCAGCCTATTATGTTAAAGAACAAATACAATTCTATAATGCCCCCTCTCCCCAAATCAGATAATCAGATGTGTGTCAGGCTACTCACTTCTTGCCTCTATAAATACTTGCTTAAAATTAGACTTGGGGCTGTACCCTCCCCTTCTACTGCATCAGAGATGGTGGTGTGGCCTAAGATTGAACTTGTAAGTAAGGACCCTAGTGAGATTGCCTGTGCCTTGGCAGTCTCTTGAGCTTGCACACAGGGACAACACAGTGTGCTCATTTGTCACAAGAGGGAATGTGTCCATGCAATGGCCATTTATTCACTCTCAAATTTCATGATCAGAACAGGTAGGATTTGTAATCATTATAATGTCCTTACTCTTCATCGATTCTGTAATTGGACTTATGATAGCTTCAGTGCTAAAAATACTATACTGAAGCCTAAAATGATCACTTATTCTCTCCATTGTATACACCACTAACTTGTTTTATTAACTATATCACCATATTCAGAAGACAATGTTAGAAATTAGTGCCTTGAACACAAGCGGGATCCAGGGAGGTAACTCCACTCCATGATACATTCAATAAGTTCAGCTTTCTAGCTCTAAAGAAAAGAGATAAATCCAGAAAATGACACTGAACTATGGAGAACAAAAGTTAGCACCAGTTTCAGAAAGCTGTATCTAATGTGGGGTTTTTGTTTTTTGTTTTTGAAATATCAATACAGCTTAACATGTACTATATGTAGTCACTGATACAGTGGATTGGTTGTCATTGTTGTATAATCTTTCAACATAGAGAACACATCACTGTGTTTTGTATTTCCCATCACAAGGAAGTACATATTCAAGCAGAACTCTCTGGTCTATAGAAGTAGCCTATTTCACACATGGGGATCAGGCTCTGAGTCATATACAAAGTTACATGAAAGGTTGCTAATTTTGAATAAATTCTAGAGGAAGAAATGTTTATGAATTAATTGAGGTTATAATAACAACTAACCTGTAATTGCTGGTTTTGTGTGTCAACTTGACACAAGCTAGTGTCATTAGAGAGGATGGAACCTTTGTTGAGGAAATACTTCCATGAGATCCAGCTATAAGGCATTTTCTCAGTTAGTGGTTGATGTAGGAAAGTCCCATTCCAATGTAGATGGTGCCATCCCTGGGCCACTGGTCCTGGGTTCTATAAGGAAAGAGACTGAGCAAGCTCTAGGAGCCAGGTCAATAAGCGACACCCCCCATGGCCTCTGCATCAGCTCCTGCCTCCAGGTTTTATTCCTGCTTGAGTTCCTGTCCTGACCCCCCAGTGGTGAACTATTATCTGGAAGTGTAAGCTGAATAAACTCTTTCTTCCCCAACTTGTTTTTTAGTCATAGAATTTTTGTCACAGCAATAAAAATGCTAACTAAGACATAACCTAAAATTTAGATTTCAATATGGTTGGAATCTACATTCTACAGAATCATAGATTGGGAATGGTGATCTTTTTTGATCAAGTTATAAATAAAACTCTTGTTGTCTGGAGAAAAACAGTGTCTTCTGTAGCAGTATTATACATTTTAAACAAACAAAACAAAAGTCCTCTGACATTATGGTCCTGTAAGAGATGGAGAGCTCAATATTTGTGCCACAACATGATCACGAGGCCAGAAATTCTGAGCATAAGCCAAGTTGCATTTGAACTAAACTCTTTAAGCCACATGGATCTAGCAACATCCAGAAAAACAAAAGCAAAAAAAAAAAAAAAAAAAAAAAACAAACAAAACCCCAAACTGGAAGTGATAAATCTGGGACTGAATATAAATGCAGTTGAAATGAACATAAAGTCTGAGCAGGCACTTGTGTTATTTTCTATGTTCCCCTTTTTTTGTGTGTGGGGCACTTAGTTCATACATATAACTATAGAGAAGAGGAATAAGTTCACTAATGGATAACTGATTTTAAAAAAGCCTAAATATAGTCTGTAGATAGGCTGGCTTGTTTCGTGGGTGTAAATTTAAAAAAATATTATGACACTTACACCTCAGAGATACTTGAGTCACTTCTGAAGGACAGTAGTGAGGGAAAACCCTGCAAATCGAGACTACTGCTCTTCTGAATATTCAGGAACTCATTGGATAAATGGTTTAATCTATGGTTGCCTGCTTACTTAAATTTTTATGAATAAGTGGAAAGCTGAATGTGTTCTACAACACTCATGTGGAGATCAGAGAAAACGTTCATGAGTTAGCTCTCTTCTCCCACCATGTAGCTTCTTGGGATCAAGCTCAGGTTGTTGGGCTTGGTGTCAAGCTCTTTTACACAGTGGCTAGCCCATCCCACTTATCCCAACAATTGTTTAGCAGACTGGAAATGGGAAAGGGCGAAGGTTGGAGGCACGGGGGTGCAAAATATATGGGCAGACCGACAGTAGCAAGCACAATGGTGAAGAAACTTGTGTTGCATGCCAACATCTATCAGACTACAGTGTCTGTGACTAAAGAAACATTAAGAGCAATGTATACTGAATAGCTCATCTGTTTGACCCTAAGTGACATTGGTTATTGGTTCTAGTAGCAGTGGCCAAAGAGTCTAAGAAATGAATAACAATGGTGGCACAAAGAAGAGGGGAGAGGAAGGAGGGAAAGGGTGATTTATGTACTCAACTGCATACGCAGTCGCTAATCTCAGTGCAACTTGATCTACAATGACAACCAAATGCTGAAATGCTTGACCTTCAGAAGAGCCCAAAGCCACATTTTTGAACTTATTTTGTCTTCATGAGCACTGATTTGTTTTTGATGGCTGTCTGTCATGTATTTGAGCTATTGGGCTGATTGCCTTTCTTCCTCTCAAGGTTTCAGTCATACTGACAAGAGTTTGATCCAATGGTGATGTTCCATATAACAATACTTCCAGGGGCTTATTTTGTAAAAAAGCAGGAGCAGCCATGAACACAGGATTAAAAGAGCAGATCTGCTCACATACAATATTACCCAGAGTCAGACATAGGAATAGAAGAGGGAACAGGGAAAAGCTGTTCATTAGGTTGGTGCTACCATGACCAATAACCCAGGTTTTTCATGCTTCTTTGATCATACATGCTGTTGGCATGAGCAACAATCTCAGAAAACATTACTTAATAAAAGGATAAATTATTATCCTATCGGATCCAGGATATGTGCCAATCAAAGATACCTTTCTAGATATATATATATATATATATATATATATATATATTTTTTTTAACTTGAGTATTTCTTATATACATTTCTAGTGTTATTCCCTTTCCCGGTTTCCGGGCAAACATCCCCCTCCCCCCTCCCCCCTCCTCTTCCTTATTGGTGTTCCCCTCCCAACCCTCCCCCCATTGCCGTCCTCCCTCCAACAGTCTAGTTCACTGGGGGTTCAGTCTTAGCAGGACCAAGGGCTTCCCCTTCCACTGGTGCTCTTACTAGGATATTCATTGCTACCTATGAGGTCAGAGTCCAGGGTCAGTCCCTGTATAGTCTTTAGGTAGTGGCTTAGTCCCTGGAAGCTCTGGTTGCTTGGCATTGTTGTACATATGGGGTCTCGAGCCCCTTCAAGCTCTTCCAGTTCTTTCTCTGATTCCTTCAACTGGGGTCCTATTCTCAGTTCAGTGGTTTGCTGCTGGCATTCGCCTCTGTATTTGCTGTATTCTGGCTGTGTCTCTCAGGAGCGATCTACACTTCTGCACTTCTTTGCTTCATCCATCTTGTCTAATTGGGTGGCTGTATATGTATGGGCCACATGTGGGGCAGGCTCTGAATGGGTGTTCCTTCAGTCTCTGTTTTAATCTTAGCCTCTCTCTTCCCTGCCAAGGGTATTCTTGTTCCCCCTTTAAAGAAGGAGTGAAGCATTCACATTTTGATCATCCGTCTTGAGTTTCATTTGTTCTAGGCATCTAGGGTAATTCAAGCATTTGGGCTAATAGCCACTTATCAATGAGTGCATACCATGTATGTCTTTCTGTGATTGGGTTAGCTCCTCAGGATGATATTTTCAGTTCCAACCATTTGCCTACGAATTTCATAAAGTCATTGTTTTTGATAGCTGAGTAATATTCCATTGTGTAGATGTACCACATTTTCTGTATCCATTCCTCTGTTGAAGGGCATCTGGGTTCTTTCCAGCTTCTGGCTATTATAAATAAGGCTGCGATGAACATAGTGGAGCACGTGTCTTTTTTATATGTTGGGGCATCTTTTGGGTATATGCCCAAGGGAGGTATAGCTGGATCCTCAGGCAGTTCAATGTCCAATTTTCTGAGGAACCTCCAGACTGATTTCCAGAATGGTTGTACCAGTCTGCAATCCCACCAACAATGGAGGAGTGTTCCTCTTTCTCCGAATCCTCGCCAGCATCTGCTGTCACCTGAGTTTTTGGTCTTAGCCATGCTCACTGGTGTGAGGTGAAATCTCAGGGTTCTTTTGATTTGCATTTCCCTTATGACTAAAGATGTTGAACATTTCTTTAGGTGTTTCTCAGCCATTCGGCATTCCTCAGCTGTGAATTCTTGGTTTAGCTCTGAACCCCATTTTTTAATAGGGTTATTTGTTTATGCGGTCTAACTTCTTGAGTTCTTTGTATATTTTGGATATAAGGCCTCTATCTGTTGTAGGATTGGTAAAGATCTTTTCCCAATCTGTTGGTTGCCGTTTTGTCCTAACCACAGTGTCCTTTGCCTTACAGAAGCTTTGCAGTTTTATGAGATCCCATTTGTCGATTCTTGATCTTAGAGTGTAAGCCATTGGTGTTTTGTTTAGGAAATTTTTTCCAGTGCCCATGTGTTCCAGATGCTTCCCTAGTTTTTCTTCTATTAGTTTGAGTGTATCTGGTTTGATGTGGAGGTCCTTGATCCACTTGGACTTATGCTTTGTACAGGGTGATAAGCATGGATCGATCTGCATTCTTCTACATGTTGACCTCCAGTTGAACCAGCACCATTTGCTGAAAATGCTATCTTTTTTTCCATTGGATGGTTTTGGCTCCTTTGTCAAAAATCAAGTGACCATAGGTGTGTGGGTTCATTTCTGGGTCTTCAATTTCCATTCCATTGGTCTATCTGTCTGTCTCTGTACCAATACCATGCAGTTTTTATCACTATTGCTCTGTAATACTGCTTGAGTTCAGGGATAGTGATTCCCCTGAAGTCCTTTTATTGTTGAGGATAGTTTTAGCTATCCTGGGTTTTTGTTATTCAGATGAATTTGCAAATTGTTCTGTCTAACTCTTTGAAGAATTGGATTGGTATTTTGATGGGGATTGCATTGAATCTGTAGATCGCTTTTTTTGGTAAAATGGCCATTTTACTATATTAATCTAGAGGCATATTTTAAGTAGTTCAGAATACTTGGGTCTTGGAACTTAGGGGTATAATTAGGCACTTGCCTGCCAATCATTCTTTGTACTTTCTCTATAACTTTGTTCTCCCCACATAGAGATACTGACTCTCAGAAAGGGAAAAATGCAGTAATGTTTATCTGAAATGCTCAATGGGACTCAAAGGAAGATTCTATTAAACAAGAATCTTGCCCTTTTACCTTGCTTTTTTCTGGGCAGTGGTGGTGGTGGTGGTGGTGGTGGTGGTGGTTAGGTGTTGCTCTCCTTGCCAAGGCACCAGTAGATGAGAAATATTCAGCTTTATAGCAAAGATCATTGACCTAGATTATGAGGAGAAAGTTAAGGGTCATTAGACAATGGAACAAGGAAACATTTATTTGGTACCTTGACGTGCACCTGGGTGCTTTTTTATACTCCCGTACCTGATGATTTTCATGGTAAATGGACAGCTATAACGTGAGAAAAGATTCACAGCCAGTGGCAGAGAGATCCTGAGAGGAGAACACACACCATCAGATAAGGAACTGAATTTATTAGTGGCTCCAACTAAAGGTAGGCAGAAGGTAGAGTGGGCAGAAGGGTGGGGCATGGCGAGTGTCACTCCTGAGACCAGTCATGGGTCAGCTATCACTCAGCACACAAATCTTCCCCTTTGACAGTTTTTCCTAAGACACAGAGATTACCAGAACTCCAGAGGGCTGCACTGGACCAGACCGTCAGTGCCCATACACAACTAAAGATCTACTTCTCCAACAGTAGCAAAGATACCTGCCCAGGGGTCCTCCCATTCACATACGGGCTGTGAACTCAGGCAGCAAATATTAACAGGAGGAATTCTACTTTTAGAAACGAGGCAACTGCTTAGATTCAACTTTTCAGCCAAGTCCTATCACAGAGCTTCGTTAGTGACCCGTGAAATGCTGACCTTCCCTTGCTCTTCTTTTTTTCTATTTTTTTTTGTGATGTGGTTCTCCTTCCACCCTTCCAGTTGCTGATCCAGCAACCTATTCTACCCCACAACTCAAGCCTGTCTCCCAATTTATGTAAGTGTACTTTATGTATGTGTTTTTCTTTTGAATTTCGAGATAGCTATATTTGAAAAAAGATACACAGGATAGATAATAAAAGAACTATTACCTCCAGTACAGATTACATGAACTCACTGTAAATGATGAAATAGGCAGAGAAAAGCAGGAGGATTAATTGCTTATTATTCTCATTAAAATTCATAAAATTCACAGAAGAGTGCATTTTTATCACGTTTGCACCTTACTCTAATGCCAGAAAATTGTATTTTTATAGTATTAAAATGCTAAGTAAACACATTTTCTTTACGGTTCTAGTTTAAGGGCCAGTTTCAGGATCAGAAGCAAAGGTCTATTATTTTCAAAGCACACGAATATATAAGACTTTGTTCTCTACTTAAACCTTGTCCAAAGGCATCACTTACAAGCCAGTCTGACATCCTTTTAAGCATCCCTGAAGCAAGCGGATGCTAATGTCTTCACTTCAGTACTAATACCATATCGGGATAAGGTGAAGGGAGCTAGGTCATGTTTTAAGTTAAAACAAAACCTCACCTAGCACAGTAAGATGTATAAGCATATGAGTGGGG
This sequence comes from Rattus rattus, assembly GCF_011064425.1. Lineage (NCBI taxonomy): Eukaryota > Metazoa > Chordata > Mammalia > Rodentia > Muridae > Rattus > Rattus rattus. The sequence goes on along the minus strand of NC_046166.1, from coordinate 22,352,425 downwards.
GTGCCAAGGGAAAGGTCAGAACATTGCAGATGACTGTTGAAGAAATTAAACAGGAATAGGAAACAGTGTATGGGGGAATAGAATGGGGATAGAGAGACTGACTCTCTATTTGTGCTATAGGGTATTTTTAAATATTTGTTTGTGTTTGATCTAAAAACTGAATTCATGGGTCATCATTGATGGTACAGTAGTTAAGACTACTTGCTACTCAGGCAGAAGACCCAGGTCCAGTTCCCAGCACTCACATTTTCTCATACTGTCTGTAACTCTAGTTCTAGGGGATCCAATTCATTGACCTCCATGGGCACCTGGACACATGTGGTGCTCACTCGTACACTCAGGTAGATGCACACATATAAAATAAAAATCCAAGTGTAAAAAGACAATTGATTTAATTCAAAGCTCATAACATAGCTTGATACCTATAGATCAGAAGGTAGTCAGAATAATTTGTAGCTCTGAAAAAAAGCATAAATAATGTATATGTTTGTGTTTTTGCATTTCTTCTGTTGGTAGCAAGTTTCACTGTTTTATACATTATTGATCTCTTTAACTAAGGTTCAGGAGACTTTTCTCCTTAGCATCTTACTTTTAGATTCCAGTTCAATTTCTGTGAATTACAGAACCTTTCTGGTTCTCCATGGTTTATTTTGCCTTGTATTAAAGGCAGTCATATGGAAGATGAAGACCTAGAATTCACAACTCCGAAATAAAATCTGCCTTTAAATTGTATAATTCACACCCAGAAAGACTAATTTATTCCTCTGAGATGTTGGTGCTAAATCACTGTACTTGCTCTAGACATTTGTGGGGGCGAAGAGGGAGTAAAGAGGACGCTTAATCAGAACCCGGATACATGAAAAAGTCATATGGAGTCTTACTATTTTGTAAGCAAACTAAAAAATAAAGTATAATTAGAAAACAGATATTGAGGGCTGTAAAGGACAGTACGTACTGCTCTTGCATGGACACAAGTTCAATTCTCTGTGTTCTTCTTGGGCCACAATAATCTATAAACTCCAGCTCCAGGAAAGTCTGATAACCTGTTCTGGTCTCCATGAGTATTGCACGCAACATGACATGCATTCATGCAAGCACACATATATCTACAATTAAACACAACCTTTCAAAATACAAAAGAGTCTGAAGGGAAGTACCCGGAGTAGGTAGATAATGCTCCCTACTAACGTCATCGGTAATTAACAGAAATCTCAGTGCCCGTGTGGGATACTTCCTTATGTAGCTGGTCAGGGAGGCACCAGACACACCTGGAAACAATACAGATTCTTCGCACCCCTCATGCTTTCCCATCAGAACTCAATAGCAATACTCTTTTGCTAAAGACATTGCATATTTTGGTTGAAGGACTTACATAAATCAAGCTGGGGCCGGACTGAAGCTTCCTCCTTAGCTGGTTAGTTTTATCGTCCCTGAAAGCTCTAGTCAGCAGACTGATGAAGAAAGCCATCGTCAGTCTTGTCTGACCCGTCATGCCTGAGGGTGTAAGAGCAGTGTGGGAGCCCTGGGTACAGCGTTCTGGTTGTATGTCAGTCCACTTTAGCTCAGGATTCCAGAGGAGGAATACTGTAAACCTGATCAAAAGCCAGTGGATGGAGACGTGATGCTAGGTAAGAATCGATTCTAAAACTTTAGGACATAGTTTTCATGCTCCCCTCCACCTATTTGGCCTCACTGATCTCTAGCAATTTCATTTGTTTATACAAATCACTTTTATTTCCTTGAAATTCCTTGTTTGCCCTTAGCAGCATATAATTTGCAGTATAACCATCTACATTTCTTGAAACTTCCGTCCTTCTCAGTTCCCATTTAGCTAATCCCAAGTCCATATTATTTGTTGTGAACTAAATTTTCATATTTTACAACACTTTTATAGCAGCCAAACCTCACCACAGTATAAATAACATGTTCTTAAATCTTGTGATATATTGTAAAAATATTCTTAGTCAAGAAAATGTAACTATTTGCTTTAAAAAATGACTTAAGGATTTTATATTAATGATCTGTCAATGTTATTAGCCAATCGTTGGCAGAGTAGGTGAAAAGTATTTATTGTCGTAATGAGTCTTTATGCTTAATATCTAATAAATATGTAGATCTAACATTAAATAATGTTTAAAATTCATAAATGCATCATGACTAGCTAGACAAAATATTTTAAAGAAAATGTAAATAATTTAGTTTACTGCGGTGTGAGGCATGCTTTTCTGTTTTAGGTTTTTATTGCAGTGCTGATGATTGAACCTAGGGTCTCATATATGCAAAGTGAGATCTCTAAATTCTCTGACACAGAGTTATAGTGCCCGTGACAACAGTACGTGCATGAATTAAAAAAAAAAACAAAACCTCATTAGAGGTGGAGAATAGAGAACTGGAGGTCCAACATTCTATTATGTTTCGGTGTTTAATTCAAGGCATTCTGTACCATTCTTCATCACATGAGGCTCTTGGTTAACAGACTCCACCATGCCTTATTTACGTTAAAAGCCAGTTGTAGTGGGTCATTGCATGGTTGTAGCGTCACAGAGCCATGCACGCAACGCTGCAATTCTGTCTTGCTTTTGTGCTTTCATCGTTTCTTTCAGTGAACTGCTCTTCTGTGTATGGACATAGCTAGCAAGAGCAGGAGTGACTTGGCTGAGAGTTGGGTACAGCAGCACGGCCCTGCACGACATACTCCTCACCTTCTGGATCCACTGCAACGCTGTCCTTTCCTGTGATGAGATGCTTGCTCCCAGGATTTAGGCAAAGCCGCTTCTCTCGCCCTTTTTACCCTGAACACAGAATCAGGATGATGATTGTGTTAGTCCCATTCTTTTTAGAAAGCAGTGAAATCGAGTGATAGATTTTCCGGAAGTTATGAATTTGTCAAGCTCAATGTGCACGTCAATCACAATGTCCACTTCCTTCTGCACTTTTCTTTTTCTTTTTTAAAAATTGGATATTTTTTATTTACATTTCAAATGTTATCTCCTTTCCCAGTTTCCTGTTCACAACCCCCCTATCCTCTCCTCCTCTCCCTTCTTGTATAAAGGTGTCCCCCCACTCAACCAACCACCCCTTCCCGCCTTCCTGCCCCAACATTCTCTAAACTGGGGGTGTCCAGCCTTGGCAGGACCAAGGGCTTCTCCTCCCTCCAACAAGGCCATCCTCTGCTACATATGCAGCTAGAGCCATGGGGCTGTCCAGGTATACTCTTTGGATGGTGGTTTAGTCCCTGGGAGCTCTGGTTGGTTGGTATTGTTGTTCTTATTTTATTTTCTTTCTTTTTTTATTAAATATACTTCTTTACTTATATTTCAAATGGTATTCCTTTTCCCGGTTTCCTGTCCATAAGCCTCCATCCCCTCCCCTCCCCCACATGGGTATTCCCCCCATTCATCCCCCTTACTGCCCTCCCCATATTCCCCTGCACTGGGGGTCCAACCTTGGCAGGACCAAGGGCTTCCTCTTCTACTGGTGCCCCAGCAAGGCTATTCTCTGCTACATATGCAGTTGGAGCCCCAGGTCATTCCATGTATATTGTTGTTCTTAAGGGATTACAAACCCCTTCTCTAAATCTTCCAATGGGGACCCAGTTCTCAGTTCAATGTTTTGCTGTGAGCATCCACCTCTGTATTTGTCAGGCTCTGGCAGAGCCTCTTGGGAGACAGCTATATCAGGCTCCTGTCAGGATGCACTTCTTGGCATCAGCAATATTGTCTGGATTTGGTGGCTGTATGTATATGGGCTGTGTCCCCAGGTGGGGAGGCTCTGAATGGCCATTCCTTCACTCTCTGCTCCAAAGTTTGTCTCCATATCCCTTCCCATGAATATTTTTCTTCCCCCTTTTAAGAAGGACTGAAGCATCTGCACTTTGGTTGTCCTTTTTCTTGAGCTTCATGTGGTCTGTGGATTGTATCTTGGGTAATTTGAGCTTTTGGGCTAATATCCACTTATCAGTGAATGCATACCATGCATTTTTTTGTGATTGGGTTACCTCACTAAGGATGATATTCTCTGCTTCCATCAATTTGCCTATGAATTTCATGAAGTCACTGTTTTTAATAGCTGAGTAGTAGTACTCCATTGTGTAGATGTACCACATTTTCTGTATCCATCCCTCTGTTAAAGAATTCAAGAAGTTAGACTCCAGGGAATCAAACAACCCTATTAAAAATGGGGTACAGAGCTAAACAAAGAAGTCTCAACTGAGGAATATTGAATGGCTGAGAAGCACCTAAAGAAATGTTCAACATCCTTAGTCATCAGGGAAATGCAAATCAAAACAACCCTGAGGTTCCACCTCACACCAGTCAGAATGGCTAAGATCAAAAACTCAGGAGACAGCAGATGCAAACTGGGATATGCAGAAAAAGAAACACTCCTCCATTGTTGGTGGGATTGCAAACTGGTAGAACCATTCTGGAAATCAGTCTGGAGGTTCCTCAGAAAATTGGACATTGAACTACCTGAGGACCCAGCTATACCACTCCTGGGCATATACCCAGATGATGCCCCAACATACAACAAAGACACATGCTCCACTATGTTCATAGCAGCCTTATTTATAATAGCCAGAAACTGGAAAGAATCCAGATACCCTTATGTGCTTTTCTTAATCCCTGAATCTTAATTCTCTAGGGCCTCATGTTTTCATGTAAATTACACAATATGGGCACTTGAAAATTTTCTAGTGACACTTTTAGGGAGCAGTCCTTCTGGTCAGTTCTTAAGCTGCATAGAATCCACTTCCATGGTAATCTTAGTTAACTGAAGTGGCCTTTGAAAGCTTATTCAGTAACACAATGCGGTTTCAGTTCCATTTACATGGAACAAAATGGCAAGTATGGAGAAGAGTGCTTTAATTTGAAGAGAAAAAAAGAAACTCAAAATGCCTTTGCTTAGTCTAAACTGTGGAACGTCCCCAGTGTGCTATTGTTCAAGGTTAAAATGGCCAAATGACTGTGTGTGAGATTTTATTCCAAATAAATTGTTCTTTCTTAGAATCAAACTAATCCTTGCTGTAGAAGCAGAGGGAAAAAAAAGAGAAATATATAGAGCATGATATACGACAGCTGGAAGAGCAAAACTCAAACAGGGCCAATGTAGTGAATTATTTACGCATCTGCAAGTATTTTAGGTTAGCTCTGAGGGTGGAATCCAAACATCTCACACTGCTTTGCGTCACAGCAGAAGTGAAAGTGCCAGTCTTCTAGGTGCTTGGGTGTGGCAAGATAGGAATTGAACAGAAATAGAGTGCGTGATAATGGATGACATCATCAAAAATCTTCCAGACACAGAGGTAAATACTACCAGTCACCATCTCTTGCTATTCCCTTACCTCTCTGACAGAGGGTCTCACTCTACAGCCCTGGCTGGTCTGGAACTCATAGAGAACTGCTCGTTGCTATCTCTTAAGTGCTGGGAGTAAAGAGTAAGTCATCATGTTTAATCCACTTTTAATTCTCTAAAAGATTATCTGAAGACACCCAGACAAGTGAAGGAAGAATTCATGTCATATTTTGTTCTTTCTTCACTTGCTCGTATGTTGCTCAGTTATTATTTATGTGATTTGCTCCCTCTATTTCATTTTTATGACTTGTGCTTGGCTGAAGTGAGCAGCAATGAATGCATGAGTTGATAAGTGGATGATTAAGTAAAATAGTCTACACTATAGAAAACTCTAAATAAAGGTAAATAAATCTGATTTTCTTGTTTCCCACAAAACCCTATCAGAGTTTTACTTAGCAATGGGGTGTTGGGAAACTAGGTTATTGCCTTCAGGGCATTTAATCATTAAATGACGTCTTGTCAGAACACCCTAAACACAAACCATAACATGCTGTTTTCAGATGCCTTTGAGAAGAGTATCTTGTCAGATCTCCCTCCCTGAAATGAAAAGTAAAGAAAGAAAGCCAACATCCCAGACCCTTTTGTAGTAGTCAATGCCGGAAGGCAAGTTTAGAAGTAGCATCTTATACATGGCTAGGTTAGAACCAAGGCTAGCATCCCCTAAGCATTCTTAATCTAAGGGAGGCCATGGAGTTCTGTTTTGTTTTCAGCAGGATGTGCTAAGCCTCAGGTTTGGGAATCAAAAGCAAAAGTGACTAGAGTCAGAGAAGCAAATGTAGGGACAGTTCCAGAAAAGATCCCATGAGGGAATGCCTCTTTATTGTCTTTGCCTTCTGGATTTTCCTGGAGGAACCAGCTACTGGAATTGGCCTTCCGGTCTTAGCATCGATTTGGATTAGAAAAATTAAAGTGGTAAGAAGTAGAAGTTTCAGCCCCACCTCATACTCCTACATCAAAGGCTCCTAGGAATAGCCACGTGTGTGTGTGTGTGTGTGTGTGTGTGTGTGTGTGTGTGTGTGTGTGTGTGACAACTCCTGCATGTAAGACCGATTCTTCTCAGCTTTATTCAAGAAGTGACCTCAGTGATTGAAGTTTGGCCATTATATTCTAAGACTATTCCTTTGATTTCATGCTTGCTTCAAAGCCAAACATGACAGGAATCAACACTTTACTATTGAGCAAATTTGCATAAACATTCTCAGAAGGTCCATAGCCCTGAATCTTGTTAACATATAAAACAAAACAGATCAGTAGGTTTGACCTTCACAGGGTATTTACACTGATGCAGAAGAGGAATGCAATGTTCTATATGTCTCAGAGATGAATTTGTCTTTTGTGTTCCCATTCTACCCAAAGGCAGCTTCCAGAGAAAAAGCATTGTTTCAGATTTAAAGATGTCAAATTCACAATGTGTCCCTCAGGCTTTCTTTTGGAGACTGAGAAGAAGGGGTTTAAAATGTCAGCCTTGAGTACAGAAACTGGTCCTTGTCATTGACGGTCTATTCTCCTGAGAGGGAAAATATCATCAGGCTGAGCCATACTCCACACTGTTAACTTTGAAGACCCTCCTGTCCTCTGTGTATGGCTGTGTGTCCTACACTATTGCCACTGCCATAGCTCCTTGCTAAGATCCCGAGAGACTATATTGCTCCTTTTTCTACTTAAGTTTTTACTGTTTGGATGTTCTTCAAAAAGTCAGAAAGATTTATGTTTCTGCTACGTTTGGCTTCTCATTCTTAGTATTCCAAATGTAAGAGTGGTTATATTTCATCTGATTTAGGAAACCCATGAACCAAAGGGCAGCATCTATTTTTCCTTTGAAACTTAACAATTCAAGATGGAGTGGCAGGCCATAGAATATATCATGGGATCCTTCATAACATTTCACATTGCACTTTCTCTCTGGATTGTTTCTTCTTTGTCCACACCTCAAGAGTTCACACACACACACACACACACACACACACACACATTTTCAACATTCAGAAAAACCTGTGATTTATCATTTTTCCCAAATACGTGTTAAGAAAATATCTAAATTATTTGTGCATGGTTTGTTTCTAACAAGCTAGGAACTCATAGGGACTAAACCACCAACCAAAGAGTACACATGAAGGGACCCAGGGCTCTAACCACATATGTAGCAGAGGATGGCATTGTTTGGCATCAATAGGAGAGGCCATTGGTCCTGTGAAGGCTTGATTCCCCAGTGTAGGGGAATGCCAGGGCATTGAGGTGGAAGTGGGTGGGTGGGAAGGGGAGCATCCTCACAGAAGTAAGGGGAGGGAGAATGGGAGATGGGGGAACTGGAAAAGGGGATAGCATTTGAAATGTAAATACATAAAATATCCAAGAAAAAAAGATAGGAACTCACGTTAGTAGCCTACTACAGTTAGCATCAAATGTAATCCTCTGCCTCAACTTCTCCAGTACTGAGGTTATAAGTATGCACCATCTTCTGTGACCAGGTCTAAACTCTTTGTATGAACAGTTCTAGTATTTGTAAAAATGCATGAATAGCTGTCCCCTGCGAGGCTCTGCCAGAGCCTGACCAATACAGATGCAGATGGTCACAGCCAACCATCAGTGAGCATGGGAACCCCAATGGAGGAGTTAGAGCAAGGACTGAAGGAGCTGAAGGAGTTTGCAATCCCATAGGAAGAACAACAATATCAACCAACCAGACCCTCCAGAGCTCTTAGGGACTAAACCACCAACCAAAGAGTATACATGGAGGGACCCATGGCTCCAGCCACATATGTAGCAAAGGATGGGCTTTGTCAGACATAGATGGGAGGAGAGGCCCTTGGTTCTGTGAAGGCTGGATTCCTCAGCATAGGGGGGTGCTAGGACACTGAGTTGGGAGTGGGTGGGTGGGTGATGGAGCACCCTCATAGAGGCAGGGGGAAGGAGGGATGGAATAGGGGGTTTGCAGAGGGGAAACCTGGAAGGGGGATGGCACTTAAAATGTAAACAAATAAAATAACCAATAAAAAAGAAAAAAAAATTTTCCCCCAAAAAATGCATAAATACTGTATCTTGTAATACCATGTTTTATCATTTAATATTGTTTACAAATACCTTATTTGCTTTCTTGATATGTGATAATGTTTACATAAGATAAAGTCTATTGACAATAAAATAAAAATCAACATTTTATGAAAATTATAAGCTAAATAAAAATAAAGATAAAATGAAACTCTAATATTAAGTAATACCCTTAGTTGAAGTTTTCAAAGTATAAGCAACAGTCTTCAATCGTCTAGCTGTAACTAGCTTATAGGCTGAACGCACGAAGTAAATTTCACATTCTATTGTGTAGCAGAAAACTCCTCAGGTAGACTCAGGCCTCCCCACAGAGGTGAGAAAACAAATATTTGCTTTAGAGCAGTACATTTTATGTGGCTTCTTACATATCAACTAATGATGAGACAATAGACATTTGTTAAATCATAATTACTCATCTGAATTAGACTGTCATAAGAACTGGATAGAATTAATGCTATTGCAAGTGAGGAGTCTGCATGGGGAAGGAAACAGTGGGCTCTTCGGAACATCATAGGGTGATAAAACCAAATGGAATGTTTAGTAAGTTCAGAAAACCTTAATATGTGCATGGAACATTAACAAAATAATCCAGTATTGTTTTCTATTATGCTTTTGATAGAGATTTCCAGCTCACCTCACATTGTTTTAAAGTAGTGATTCCTACAATTTATTTTAACAGTATATTTTTCTTTTGTGTGTATGTGTTTATAAATGTGGAGAATATGTCAACATTTGTGAGTGAGTACACATACGGAAGACAGTAGATCTTGTATAACCTGCTCATCATTCTGTGTGCTGTTCCTCTGAGATAGGGTCTACTACTTAATCTGGAATTAGGTTGGTTGCCAGAGAGTCCCAGTGTTCTTTCTGAATATGCTATCACGACATTTAAGTTACAGACACAAATGCAGCCACTCTTGCCTTTTTATGTTAGTGCTGGGGACCCAGTCTTAGCTTAGATTTTCATGGTCACACAGAAAGAGCTCTTACCAGTGAGCTACTTCTTCAAACACACACACACACACACACACACACACACACACACACACACACACGTGTGTGTGTGTGTGCATCCATGTGTGAGTATAAAACATGCATATATAATTATAATAATTATATTAAAACAATCCAACTACCAGAAACAAACTTCAAGGTGATGATCCCAACTTGGGTCAGCCACACATTTACATAATCTACTCAATTCGGTGTGGGTTGGATCTTCAAGACTTATTTCTAACCGAAAAAAAATATAGCAAAAGTGGTTTGCTATTGTGGAGAAGAATTGTAACTTCAAGAGGGAGAGGGAGAGAGAATGAGCAAGAGGCAGGTGTAGGGAAAGAGAGTGGGGAAGAGACTGGTAGTCCTCACTAAGTACCTGACACAAGGTCCGTTCTCATTTATGTATTGCCTTTCCTTTTGTATTTCTAGCACTATTCTTTTTTTTTTTCTGAAGGAAGCAAACATAGGCTCTACAGTTGAGCTCCAGATGAGAACAAAGCCAGAGAGACTCCCAATTGCAGCTTCATGGCAATGTTTACTCCCTAAGCTGTAAATACATGTCTGACCCCCAGAATCTGAGAAAGTAAGTGGGTGTTGAATTAAGCCACTGGCTTTGTTTTGTGGAAGTTGTCATAGATGCTATAGATGGCTAACATGCAAATACTAAGATTTTTCAGCACAGACTCTGTCTTGGTCTGGCTGGGTTGCTTAGCAACAATGTCATAATCTAAGTACCTTGCAAACAAGACAAAGATTTTTTTCAGAGTGTGGGAGTCAGGAAAGTTTAAGATTGAACTGCTGATACATTTGGTAGCTTCAAAGATGGTAGCTTTTTGAATGCTTATGTAGTTAGTGGAAGGGAGAAGACAACTTCTTGGGACCTCATTGAGTCATATTCCTGAGAGTGCTGCTTCTAACAGAATTCTACTAGGAGTTGGGTGATAGTTATATTTCTGTTAGAACTTACAGTCATCTTCTGAAGCTTCATTTCTTAATACCATCCTATTGAGGATTTGGGAGATGTTTAGCTATTTCTTACATATTCATTTAATTAATCAATATCTAGTATATTGGAAAGATGGGTCAGCAGTTATGAGCACTTGCATCCCTTCCAGAGGACCTAAGTTTGCTTCCAAGTACCAACATCTGGCGGTGGACAGCAGCCTGTAATTATAGTTAAAGTGATTTGATGTCCTCTTCTGACCTACCTAGGTATTTTACAGTTTCTATTTTTATCCAAACCACCACATTCCACTCACTGGCCCTCATAGGCTTGTAGCTATACCATAAAGCTATTCAGTCCATCAGTCCATCTCCAAAAGTCACCACAGTCTATAACATTCCCACCCTTGTTTAAAAGTCTAAAGTCTCTTCTGAGACTCATGCACTCTCTTGAGGTAATCCCATGTAAAACCAAAGGGAAAGGCAGATCACAAGCTCTGACATCCAATGGCACAGGATATACATTACCATTCCAAAAAGGTAGAAAGAGAGCACAGAGAGGAAATACTGAACCAAAGCAAGACTGAAAACCAGTTGGGCAAACTCTAAACTCTTCATCTCTATGCCTGATGTCAAAGTGCTTTTGAAGTCTCCAACTCTTTTTAGATTTGTTGACTGTAACACATTTCTTTCTCTTGGGCTGGTTTTACTCTCTGTAAACAGCTTTCCTCATCGTGTATCTAACAGCTCTGCGGTTCAAAGGCGATTCAAGCTTTACTTTCATAGCTTCACACAATGGCCTCTCTGGGCCTCCATCCAGGGACACCTCTGCCACATACCTGGTTTTCCCACCAGCTTTCCTTAGTTACAGGGGAGATTCTATAACCCCTGTCTTCTAACCTTGACTCTAAAGTCAAAACCATGTTCTGTTTGCTGAGGTTGGAACATGCCCTACCTCCTCACCCCCATTCAATTACATTCTTCACCAGCTTCCTGTTTTCAGTGGTTTCCCTAACTCCCTAAGCTTGGCTGTCCTGAAACTGGATCTACAGACCAGTTGGCTTTAAACTCAGAGATCCGCCTGCCTCTGCCTCTGCTTGTATTAGCCATGTGCTCCACTGCACTGGGACCTAAATGTTTCTTGAATTTTTTTTTTTTTCACACGTTGGAAGCTTGGGTGGCTGGAATCTTGCCCTGAGGTCAGCACTCCATTTGTTCCATTAAGCATCAGGTTTTTCTTTAATCTGTTCGTCTCTCTGAACACAGGAGTTAGTTCCATTCCACTTCCTGGTGCCCTTTTCTCTTCAAATTGTACATTTTATATTTGTCTTTGCCCAGCTGCTTCCTTTTCATTATAAGTCTACATAGGAGAGGCCAATAATAGCTACATAACATAGTCAATACTAAGTTGTATGAAAATGTTCTCTGCCAAAACATAATCTATAACTCTTCAATTTAGCCTCAGGAAGATTTGGACAAGGGCAGAAAGTAGCCATATTCTTTACCGAAATATCAAATATTTGGTCTCTAGGCCACATTCTAATACTCTCTTTTGAAACCTTTTAGCTAAAAACCCCACAGTTCAAGTGACCCTCAGTATCACTGTCTTCCATGCTTCTGTTAGTATTTTCCTTTAAGTCTCCCTTAAAAGATTCAGTTGCTTTTTTAGTACAAATTCTCAAAGTCAGAAGCCTGCTGCTATTATGCACAACCATGTGCTAGAAAGACAGGCAAGAAAGAGAAGCAGAATGGTTTGAGTACCATGCAGTGGGGCAGAATTGGGTATTTGAGGGTGGTAAGGAACAGTCTGATGTGAGTAGCTTTTGATGCCATCTGAGGCCACAGTGAAGACCTAGCCTACGCTGCTGCTAAGGGTCATGTCTAGATCTGTGGTCCTATAATAGCAGGGGTCTATGTCACGATAACCTTGGCCCATGTTACCACCAAAGGCTACCTGGACATCCCTTGTCTGGGCTGAAGCTTGGGAGCATTTTGATGTTCAAGGGCTGTACAGAGCTAGCCATTCCCCTCACTGGCAGCAGCACTCAGGGGAGCAGGTCCTACACCTTACCTAGGCAGCACAATAGAGCTGTCCCTCATAGCAGGGGAGTGGGTGAGCATGCTGAAAATGTGAGAGGGGGAGAGCTAGACCTGTTCCTAGCTGGCAGCAGCATTGGGCTAGCTATCTGGGACTGCGCTAGAGAGCTGGTCCTGGGTGGTGTGGGTACAGGAGAGCTGATGGCTGACAAATTCAGCTACCACTATGACTTTGAGTTGGTCCATCCCAACATCTATCCCATCTGTGAACTCCTGGAACACGTGAAGGAGTCAGTCCTTGCAGATCCAAAGCTGTAGGATCCCCATGACACAAGGCAACAGAGGCTGTTAGAAAGGAGTCCCAGGTAACGATAGTGTAGTAGAAGCCAGAGGCCTCACACCAGATCAACGACTCATTGTAATGAACATTTGCAAGTAAAGATGCATGGACAAATGGGTATACTGTGGGACACACTGCAATTTTGTTTATTTTTCATTTTCTTTTGTGGGGTTGGAAGAGGTTGCAAGGCCAAGAGAGCAGATACAAAGAGATAGGGTGTGGTAAGATGGGTAGGATTGGGGTACATGATGTGAAATTGACAAAGAATCAATAAAAAGTTAGAAATAGAAGTCTCAAAGTCTACATTTTCCCAAACAAAATCATGGCCAGGTCTATTACAGCAACATTCCAGTCCATGGTACCAACTTCTGTCTTAGTTAGGGTTTCTGTTGCTGTGAAGAGACACCATGACCACAGAAACTCTTATGAAGGAAAACATTTAATTGGGACTGGCTTCAGGTGTCATAGGTTTAGTTCATCATTGTTATGGCGGGAAGTATGGCGGCACACAGGCCAGCATTATGCTGGAGAGATAGCAAGAGTTTTACATATGGATCTGCAGGTAGCAGAAAGAGTAGAGTTGTAGCTCCTCCAACATGGCCACACCTCTTAATATGCCACTTCTTATATGCCTGTGGAGGCCATTTTTATTCAAAATACCATACGAGGTACTGCATTCATGAGGTATACATACATACACTCAGATATCAAACAAAAGAAATCTTTTCAAAATCCACATTTAAAAATACCTCCAAAATTAAATTAGAATTGATAGAAAAACACTTTAAAATGTTTTTTTATAAATGAAATACTTTGTAGTAAAAGTTTTATACTTTTTAAAAAAACATAATTTAACTTTTTCGAACTTACTTTTGGCTTAAATTTTTACTTCCTTTTTTCACTTACAATGTAAACACTGCCAAAGAAACATCTTTCCAGCTTGATTCAGCAATGTTTTTGAGATGCATTTGCATCTAGGAAAGCCACTCAAACCAAATATGTAAACTAAGCTCAAAATGCTTCAAACCCCTCCATTATACCATATTAAATAAATACTAAGTAAGAAAAGAAGGAAGGATATTCAACAACTGTGCTATCATGAAACATACTGACAACCGAGTGGCTATTCATGAAACTATTGCTAATCATTAAAGGTTTTAAATACTAATCACCCCTTTTTGTTGAAGACATCTATATTATACATTTTATCTGAGGCTCATATTGTACACCACATTTGGATCTTAGAAAGTATCATTCATCTGTAAATAAATGCCATGATTATAAGACATGGCTTTTATTTAAGCCGGGAAGTATAAATTACAGCTATCAATGTAGAAAAAGGCAAAATGGGAGCAGTAGGGAGGGTATTTTTTTTCCTTTGGCGTTTTACATGCAGAAGCAAAATCTTTCGGACCCTCATCATCCTTTAATCTTATGGCTGACTTAGGAACCCTGGCCACTCAACTGTACTGTGATTTGTGCTTAATCTGGGTGAATCTAACAGATTAAATGCTGTGGTTTTTCCAAAGCCATGCACTTCTGCTGTCACTTCTGAGTCCCGAGCTTCACTTAGCACTGCACTTAGCACGACAGAGGTCTGCATTCCAAGGCTTCTTAGTGCTCGTTAGACACACAGCACCGCCACCAAGCATCTTTACTCTAAATGGCAAGAAAGAGAGTCGCAAATGTGTCTAAATAACATAACACTCTCTGTGGGCATTTGTGGAAGAGAATGGACAAGAATTCTAATAATTCCTGGTGACTTTTGGTGTCTGCCTTTAAAAATTACTCAGCTATACAAATAATACAAATTACCTTGAGGAATCATTCCATAGATTACTTAAGTAAAAATAAATACATATTATTAGAAGTCAAACAATGGTGTTGGAACTAAGGTTTTGGGACCTAGAGCTCATTTTCTGTTCCTAGGGATTCTTAAGACTTTTCATTTGCCTTTATCCCCCCCTTTTGCATTCTCAAGGTTTTCTTCGTTGTCACCCACAACTCTCATGAGTAAGGACCCAAGTTGGAGTAGTGGGGCCACACATCACTTCTGCCCCTGGTGTCTGGGAGCTGTGTGTAGTGAGGATTTTGATTTCTTTTAAAACCCAACTATGTTCTGTGAGTATGTTTTTGTTTTCATCCCAGGTGTGGGATATGGGGCTGCTTCAGATTGTCCGTAGCCATTATCTGTGATTTGTCTCATGCTCTAAGAGAGGCATGATTTTTGCCAGCTATAGATAGCTTATATTGGGAACTCTGGGACTTTTTTGAGAAGGTATAAAGGTGAGAGCTTCAGAGGGCCTGTGGTGATTGTTGCTCCCCCTGCTGCTGCCCCACGACTGCTGGTCGACTGCTGCTGATTGCTGCTGTTGTTTTTGCTATTGCTGTGACTGTTGGATTGATTGCTGGGGTGCTGGACTGCTGGGGTGTTGGTTGCTGGTTGCAGATAATCTACAGCAGAAGACAGGACTTGCTCCCGAGGAACTCAATAACCCTAATCAGTAGAAAGTAGTCTAAAAAGGTCTATGCCCCCTTTACCCAATAACCTTCTTTCTCACCTACCTAGTGTTGGAGGTTTGGAAGGAACTGGGGTGGAGAAGAGTGGTAGAAATAGGAACCCAATAAAGTAGCACTGAAAATATACCTACAGCAGTGTGCTAAGACTTCCATTTTACTTTCCTTGATTTCTTTTGTTCTCATGCCATAAGCAGTCCATTAAACAGTATTCTTATCTATGGGATGGGAGATGCTGATGGGAAAACCGGCCTATTCCAACGTGTTGAGTTAGCAATCAATTTGTGCTAGAAAGTATAACACCTAAGAGTTTTGATTTTGTAGAAAAAAAAAGGCTTAGAGTCTGGTGAGATGGGTGGGTGGGTAAAAGTGTTTTCTCTAGAAGAAAGGGCTCCACATTCAAATCTCTGAATCCGGACAAGCCAGGCATGTGTGCCCATGGCTCCAGCACTGGGTATAGGACCAAGCTTATTTCCAGAGCTCACTGGCCAGCTAATCCAGCAAAATGGCAAAGTCCTATTTTGTGAGAGATCCTAACTCAAGGTAATGAGGTGGAGGATGCTAGAGGAAGACACCTGTCATCCTCCTCTGGCCTCTGCATGTGTGTGTACTCTTACAGACCCCATGTTTTAAAACTGTCAAATGGTGTGTGTGTGTGTGTGTGTGTGTGTGTGTGTGTGTGTGTGTGTGTGTGTGCGTGTACCTGCACATGCATGGAACAATTCGATGCTGCTCTTAAATCTATTGTCATGATTAAAAACAGATAGTCCAATAAGTCCTTACTTATTGTAGGTTTTTGAGAGTAAAATTTGCTCTCAAAATTTCTATTTGAAAAAAAATCTCACCCAAACCAAAAATCATTTAAGTATTTTACAAAATAAAAAATTGTTAGCAAAGTACAGTGTTCACCGATGCTTTGGCTTAGAACTTAGGACATTTACGGCAGTTTGCTTCTACAGCCAAAGTCCTCCACATCTAGTTTCTCCAACTACCTGACATGAGATTGCCTCTGTTTTTCTTCTGGAGTTTCCGCTCACAGTACTCCTACCCTTTGGCTTGCACTCAAAGGAGCAGCTGCTGAGTATGTGGAGGTTTCCAGGGCTCTGTTCATCTTTGAAAAGCTCAGTCCTTTGAATTCTATTCTTTGATTTCTGTACCCATTGCTTTACAGAGGCTTCACAGAAAACTGTGGCCTTTTATTTTGTCCTTGTTTCTCTCATTGTCATCTTTATACGGGCTAACTGAAGCAGAAGGATTTCCTTCATATGTGGAAAAGCAATTTTATCACAAGAGTGTTGTGTGTTTACTTTTAGTCTATTTCCTGTTGATGGGAAGGAAATAGCAAATCAGAATGCATTAAAGAAGCAAGGTATCTCAATAGGACCCAGAGCTCATCAATGCAGGGCTCCAGCTTGCTCCAGGCATCCCCGTGTGTTGCCATGAGAGCAGCAGTCACAACTGGTGCTGTGCCCTACAAGCATTTACGTGGGTTCCGGGGATCCAGCATTTAGTCCTCATGCTGCGGTACCAAGTACTTTATTCACTAGCTGTCTCCCTGGGTAAATCTTTTGCTTTTGATGTAGATGCTTCGAGGATGTGATCAGTCTAAGTAAAATGTAAGGTTTTTTTTCCTTTGAATTTTCCTTAAGAACACTTATTGTCTCCTGGCTATTGACACCATACAAACATTAACCAGTTTTTATAATCAAACTTTTGCTCACATTTTGAGGAAAACTCTTGGGTGTGCTGGCCTGACCTGATGAGTGAACCTAGCTAACATCCCAACAATCTAAAATGAAATCCAATCAGAAGCAATGTGGTGGGGAAGCCTCATTCAAGCTCTCACTATAGGCTTCAGCCTAAACCTTAATTAACCCCAGTTCTTTGTCAGGTATCTCAGTCCATTTAATTTGTTTAAACAAAACAATAAGGTGATTTATACACAACAGAGATTTTCCTCTCTGGTGATTCCAAGGCTGGCAAATTTAAGCCCAAATTGCTGGCAAATTCTGAGTCTTATTTTCTTCTATATTCATTGGGACAAATGGAAAAAAAAACCGTGGTACTTAATGAAGGTGTCAATCCTTTGCCAGGGGGCTCCACTCTCATAAGCTAATTATTTCCTGCACTCAACATGAATTGTACTCTAATCTACATCTTAATACCATCACCCTGGGGTCAGACTTCAACACAGGAAGCTTGCAAAGGTCACAAGCATTCTGCGTGTAGTCGCCATTTTTATTGATGAAATGAAGAGTGTTCAATTTATAGTAAATGCCTCAAGTTATTTAAAGCTACTTTTATACACTGGGAATAAGAATTTAGAGGGTTGGGCTGTTGAGATGGCTCCGTGGATTAAGGCACTTGTCACCAAGCCTGACAACCTGAATTTAATTCCTAGGACCTATGTGATAGAAGAGACCCAACTCTCATAAGTCGTCCTTTGATCTCTATGAGCACACACACATTCACACAATCATGCATGTGCACACACAAACACTGTGATAAAATAAAATAAAAAATAAAAAAGAATCCAGGGAATTGAGCACCCTGCACTTTTCAGAAGACCTTGGTAAAATTATTGATTACCTCTGGTCTTAAGGTGTTTTCTATCACTTGGTTCCATCTGTAAAGTTACCTGAATTTTATTACAAAAAATAATATTGTAAGTGGTGTGCTTGTATTTATTGCTGCTGGGAAGGTCAATGCTAATTTCTTTCTTTTTTTTTTTTTTTTTGGTTCTTTTTTTCGGAGCTGGGGACAGAACCCAGAGCCTTGCCCTTCCTGGGCAAGCGGTCTACCACGGAGCTAAATCCCCAACCCCAATGCTAATTTCAAGTATCAATGCAGAAGAATGTTTGTACCCCATTCTTTTCTCTACGTAGATGGAAACAGTAATGAATGAGAAGCAGTGAGTGGCTTGAGTATTATGGTTGTCATGGCAAAAATTGCATAGGACAAATAGGATAAAAGGAAAAGTAGGTATTTCTAAATGATACCGAAGCAGCGATGAACAGCCCCGCCGAGAAGCTGCAGAGGAACTGAGCTGTAAGGATGATTAACCATTCAAGAGTGGCCAGCGCTGAGGGCTGGCTATGGTAACAATGCAACAAATAGAGTTCAGCATGTTCTTTCCTCGGAACCAGGAGTAATGCAGTATGACCATGGGAGGCTGTGAGCACTTAAAACGCTCCATCCTTCGTGCTGAGAACACCGACTCTATTTTCTATTGTTATAAAGTTATGAGAACTTTTGAAGCCGAATGACATGATCAAATTTTATGCCTTAGAAAAACCGTGCTCATCGCAGTGGCCACTCCTGCTGCCAAAGAGTTGAGCTAGAAGGCTGGTGCAGAGACTTTTCGTTATTTAAATTCCAGTTTTCCCTTCCTCCTGAGCACACATTAGACGGTATCCTTACCTCGAAGGGGAAGGGAAGGTCATAGGATTGAGTTTTAGTGGGAGGAAAGTGAACATCTGTTGCGTGCTGCTTCCGGGTGTGCCACATGAAGATTGTCAAAATCCTGCGCCCTCATCGTCCTCGGGGAATAATACAACAGAGCATTAGAGAAGAACCTGCGCCATTGATTGGAATTTGAAGATGAACCACCCATGAAATTAGAATATCTATTTGGTCATTTCGTGAGGGAAAATAATTCTGTCAGTCCTTGAGATTTGGGGATCAGTTCGGTTATTTGTTAGTATATCTGCAATTTATTGCCATGCATGAATATTGTATTGTCTTTTCTCTCATCTCAACTTGAAGTATAAAGGAAAAGCTTCCTAAGGGTTAGAGAGACTAGAGGCCCCAGGGAGTTTAGAGGTCTGGGGGGGTGGGTGGGGTGGGGAGATCCTAGTGGAGACCCTGGGGTGGGGGAGTGTGGCGAGGAGGTATGGGATGTGAAACAGTAGGAGGGTGGACCAGGAGGTGAATAAAATCTTGAGTGTAAAAAAAAAAAATAAATTAATGAAATAAAAAAAAAAAAAAGGAAAAGCTTCCACTTCCCCAGTCAGTAAGGTGTGATCGGTAGGTTGTCACACAGCATCGTCCCCAGTCAGGATAATGTTAGTTGTCGGAGGTGATGTCTAATGTGTTGAGGTACATTCCTTCTATGCTTCATTTCACGAGGCTTATTTGTATTATTTTTCTTTCATGAGCAGATCTCAAATCTTATCAAATGCTCGCACTTGCTGTACCTGCTGCAATGATCTCCTGCTATTTTTCACTTGATTCTGCCGAAGGGGTGGATCCCATTTGCTGATTTGCATAGGTTGAACCATTCTTTAATCCGAGGAGAAGCCTATGTGATGCCGACTTATCTTTTAAATTTTTTTTTAAACTAAACTCAGCTTGCTAGTATTTTGCAGAATACAGTTTATATACGTCTTCAGAGAGGATAATAGAATTTCATTTCCCCTTTGGGCTGCATCTTTGTCTAGATTTTGGTATTAAAGTAATTCTTTCCTTACAGAATAAGCTTGGAAAAATTCCATCATCTCAATGAAAAAAAAAAAGCTATGTAAAGAATCAGTATCATATTTTCATTAAATATTTGATAGAATTCGACAGAAAGTCACAGGGCACTGTGTTGTTTGATGGGAAATGTCTGAAGACTGCTTTAATCTCATTGCTCTTCGTTGCCCTCTTCGGACTTCCTATTTCTTTTATTTTTAATCTAATATTGATGACCAGTATGTTTCCATTAATGTGTTTACTGGACCTAAATTTTAGATGGAAGATTATTAAATTTGTTTATTTATTTCTTTGTTCTTTCTGCCATTTGACGTGCCTTAATGTGGCTAAAGTGTACTTTCTTGTCTTATTGATTTTCTGGTCAGAACTGTGATTTTCTGGGCTAATGAAAAGACGGCAGAGTTGGTACATGAGTCCCCCACAGAGACCTTAAGGAAACTCACTCTCCATGATGCATCTATCTTAAACCAGGAAGCACTGAGACACAGAATTCACTTCTCCAACTGCAAAAAACATTGAAGCAATGTCAGGCCGGGCATATTGCATATGTAAGTGCAGTGGTGTGAGATGCTCATTAAAAAGCATTAGTTTAGGATACAGACTGCATTCGGCCCACTGAGATGTGATTACAATGTCTTCTAATTTCTGCATTCTACCAACTTTTCCTCCTGAAAAACCCTTGCCCTATTCAGTACTCTGGTTACAGAATCACAGATGCAGGTACATATACCTGAGGACCTGAACCCAGCATTTGTATTTGCACAGCCATTTTCACAGATTCTTGGATAAATATTCTTATCTTTTATTGAAAATTGATTTTTTCATATATTATATTCTGATTATATTTTCCCTCTCCCTACTCCTCCAAGTTCTTTCTTAATTCCTTTCCTGTGTGTATCCATACCCTTTCTATCTCTTTGTAGGGGGAAAATAGGCATTTAAGCCATAATAATAAAATAAAATAATAAAATAAACCAAGCAAATCAGAATATGACAAAGCAATGAAACAAGAAAAAGAACCAATGAATCAATCAATCATTAAGTAAGTAAGTAAGTAAGTAAATAAATAAATAAATAAATAAATAAATAAATAAATAAAACCACAAGAAACATATAGAGAGGTAGAGACATACACACACAGGATTCCCATGAAAAACCAACCAAACAAAAAGAAGCCATAATACATCTGCAAGAGAGCTGTAAGAAAAAAGTAATGCTCTGACTTAACGTTGTGAGACAAAGAACCTCCAACGTTGTGGCCGAGTTTGTATTGTGTTGGTCATCTATTGCTAGGCATCAGGCCTACCCTTTAGAATGGTCTGTTTCCCTAGAGGGATGCCTTGGGAGAAAACCAATTGTTATTTCACAAGTGGCTATCAATAGGAGATAGCTTCTGGACTAGGACATGAATTCAGTTTTCCTTTCAGCTCTATGATCCCTCTGGTGCAGACTCAGGCAAGTCTTTTGCATGCCATCATAGTCTCTTAAGTTCATAAGAGTCATTGTGTCTAGAAGGCCTTGATTCCTTGGTCTCCTACATTCCCTCAGTCTCTTACACTCTTTCTGCCTACTCTTCCATGCAGCTCCCTGAGCCCTGAAAGGAGGGATTTGAAGGAGACAACCTGTTTCTGGTTGAGTATTCCAAGATCTCTCATTCTCTGAATAACGCCTGGCTGTGAGTCTCTGTATTTGTCCCCATCTGTGGAGGAGGACGCTTCTATGATGTTGGCTGAGCAAAACACGAATTGCATTAGGAATCATTTTATTGCTATGTTATCGTAAAATTATTTTTTAGAACAATAGTATTTGGGTTTACTCTAGGTCTTTGGGCTATGTAGTTCCAAGTAATTGACCACCCAAGCGGTGTTGGGTATGGGTTCCATCTCATGGAGTGTGTCTTCAATCAATTGGATTGATTCGTTTGATCAATTACTCCCACAAGCTTTGTGCCACAATTGCTTCAGCGTAACTTACTGTCAGGATGCCAATGGAGACCAGAGGGTCTGTGGCTGGGTCCTGTGGTAGCCCGCAGCATTTCTTCCTGTAACAAAGATGCTAGTGTGTAGGGGTGAAGGTTCTATGCCCGTTTGGGTTGCTTGGGGATTCCCATGAGACCTGTTTGCCCAACAACTCCATTAAAAGCAACTCATCTGGTACTGTCATTTAGTGACAAGAGATGGCCAGTTAGGACTCTGCCTCCTCCATTATATGACAACTTCACTTAGACCGCACAACTTCACTTAGATTGCATATATATACTGTATTATTGTATTATTATATTTTATATATTATATATTTATTATTATATATTATATAAATATTATATA
This sequence comes from Rattus rattus, assembly GCF_011064425.1. Lineage (NCBI taxonomy): Eukaryota > Metazoa > Chordata > Mammalia > Rodentia > Muridae > Rattus > Rattus rattus. Next base: position 22,330,390 of record NC_046166.1, on the reverse strand, counting down.
ATTATATAGCATAATTATTATAATTATATAATTATTATATATTATTAATATATTATATATTATTAAATATTATTAATTTTTATACTACTCCTCTAATGGTCCTTAATTTTAACTCTTTTTCCCCATATTCCCTCCGTTGTCCCCACCTCCTCTCCTCTTTTCCACTTGATGCTGCCATCCCAGTGCCCCACACCCATCCAACCATAATTATCTACTCTATTTCCCTTTCCTGGGGAATCTATCTGTCCTTCCGTACTCTCTTACTCTATATGCTATTCTGTTGTTTTACAGTTTGCAGCTTGGTTATTATTTAATTAACAACTAAAATGCACATATAAGTGAATAGATACCGTATTTGTCATTCCGGGTCAGGGACACCTTGTAACAGGCCCCCAGACCTTAGCATGACTCCGTGATGGAAGTGCCACTCAGGCCATAAAACTGAGCACAGAGAAAGTACCATGTGCCCCCCCCCATAAAAGAAAAAAAAGAAGGAGAAAAAGCAGCAATAACCTTATATATCGAAGTCCATAGCTATGGGGAAGTCCCTAAATGTGCTAACCTTGCTTTCTGGCTTCTGTAGCTCTGCCTCTGACTGACTGTTAGTTGAAGTGCATTAACAGGGATATGGTTTTTGTGCTTACAAACTCACCTTGAGAAAGACTTAGGGCTATGCTGGGATGCGTAATACAGGATATAGTCAATGCCTGTTTAAAAAAGATTTTCTGAGGCTTTAACCCATGTCTAAGTAGTCTTTTCTAGTGGACGACCCACAATATAACTCACTCAGGATGATTTTTTTTTTGCTAGTTTTTTTCATTTACCTGCAAAACTCATGATTTCTTTCTTTTTTATTTTCTGAGTAATAATTTGTAAAATATAAAAATATGCCACATTGGTTTTACCTATTCTAATGTTGAAGAATATTAGTAGTTTCCAATTTCTGGCTCTTATGAATAGGGCAGCAATGAATATGGTTGAGCAAGTGTCTCTGTGGTAGGTTAAAGTGTATATAGGGTATATACAGGGTATATATAGGGTATATATAGGGTTATGCCCAAAAGTAGTATACCTGGATCTTGAGATAGATCAATTCTCATCTTCCTGAAGGACTGTGACATTGATTTCCATAGTGACTGTACACATTTCCATTCCCACCACCAATGGATGAATATTCCACTTGCTTCATGTCCTCGCCAGCCCGAGCTGTCATTTGTTTTATTGATATTAGACATTCTGACTCATATAAGATAAATTTCAAAGTAGTTTGATTTGTGTTTCTCTGATGACTAAGGATGTTGAACATTTCTTTAAGTGTTTCTCAACCAACTGAGTTTTCTCTTTTGAAAATTCTCTGTTTATATCAGTACTACAATATTTAATTGGGTTGTTTGTTTTCTTGCTATCTAGGTTTTTAAAGTTCATTACACATTTTTGACATTAGATCTCTATTGAATGTGTGGTTGGTAAAAAAATATTTTCCCACTCTGTAGGCTGCTGTTTTGTCTGAAGGATTGAGTTCTTTGCTCTGCAGAAGCTATAGTTTCATGAGGTCCCATTAATTAATTGTTGAACTCGGTGCCTGAGATAACCGTGTCCTGTTCCAATGGGTTTAGGGCTATTTCTCACTTTCTCTTCTATCAAGTGCAGTGTATCTGGTTTCACATTAAGATTTAATCAAGTTTGAAAAGCACAATTTGTTAAAGATGCTGTCTTCTTTAAAAATAAAAACTCAAGTGTTCACAGTTGTGTAGTTGTATAGATTTATGTCTGTCTTCAGTTTGACTCCATTAACCATTGCGTCTGTTTTTGTATCAGTACTATATCCATCCATCCATCCATCCATCCATCCATCCATCCATCCATCCATCCATCCATCTATCTATCTATCTATCTATCTATCTATCTATCTATCTATCTATCTATCTATCATCTATTATAGCTCTGTACTACAATTTAAATTCAGAGAGAGTGATACCTCCAGTTGTTCTTTTATTATTCATAATTATTTTAGCTATTTTTTGTCTGTGTCTCCATATAAAACTGACTTTTTTCCTTTCAGCATCTGTGAAGAAATGTTATGAAATTTTATTCGGGATTGCATTGAATCTGTAGATTGCTTTTGGTAGGATAGCAATATCAACTCTAAATAAAGGTTGTTTGACTTCTTCCTTTCCAATATATATATCCCTTTGATCTCCTTCAGTTGTCTTAATGATCTAGACTTCAAGTATTATATTGAATAGGTATCAAGATAGTAAACAACTGTCTTGTTCCTGATGACATTATGCAGAATCTCAGAGTAGTTTTGATTTGCATTTCCTTTATGGCTGAGGCTGTTGTACTTTTCTTTAAGTGCTTCTCAGCCATTTGAGTTTCCTCTTTTGAGGATTCTCATGGATAAATATTTTTAAGATCATTCAATATGGCAATATGCCTGTTTGACAGAATTGTGAATTAAATTTATGTACTCTTCTTATTCGGTAGCGATTAAAATAAATAAACAAAGTGCTCTTCCAGAGCATAAATGAAATCTCAGCTACTGTGTATGCAGTGCTCTTGACTTTTGCATTTTAGGAAGTACAGATTTGTCACATTTATGAACCACTTTCTTTAAGTATTTGCTGGATGAGATATTTTGCCTAACAATTTATGACCGTAAAGCACCTGCGATGTAGAATTCTTGTCATGTTGAACAGCTTTCAGAAAGCCAGGCAGAAAAGATTATTGGTATTTAATTTAGTGAACTGGAAAATGCAAGAAAGGCTTTTACAGTCCAGAGAGATAGTGTGAACATATCAATATAAATATTCCATATGTATATTCCTACTATGATACTGCTCAAACACTGTATATGTCACTAAATATAGGCACAACAGAATCATCTCTAATGGACTCAGTGTGAATACAGTAATTATGAAATGAGCAGTATTTTTTAAGGGTAAACATAGGAGATAACCCAAGAAGCTTCATTATCATAGTTCTTATATGATATTCTAGGCTGAAGGTTTCTACCTAACTAATGAGCTGCTTCCCTTTAGGGATGATGACTTTGTTTTTTAAGTTTGACTAAAACTCATTCATTCCAGGATGGCTGAAGTAGTTCTGGGTGAATTTTGACTGAAGGCAGCCATTTCCTTAGTGAAGTAATTGCTTTGTGATGCCTTTCATTGGACACGAGTTGAGGACCTTCAGTCAGACTAATTGATGTTTCCTTTCCCCTTGGCATAATAGGGACTGGTAGTTCCATGATACTGATTTCCTGGTGCACAATTGATTAACATGCACTTCTATTCCTACGGGCTTATCTAAAGTCAATTGTATCAGCAATTAAACCTGCTTATGCTCTGGTTATTATAAGATTTCAACACAAACTTGCACATAATAGAAAATATTAAATATTAGGATAATAAATACTGAATACAATATTAAATAGATAAATGTTAGGAAAGTAAATGGGGGTAAAATATTGAAAGGATGTGTAGAGATCGTAAAAATTAGAATTAATGTTTTGTTAAACAATGTATTTGTTGAAATACATAGGTGTCAGCTCTAAAATGATGGAAGAAAAGTTATGAAAAATCCAAACTCCAAAGACATTTCTTCAGTTAGGTCAGGTTTAGGAAGCTTCACGTTGTTGTTCCATTTTTAGGAGAACTCATAGATGATATGTTATAGGTGTGGTTTGTGTAAAATGATCTGAACAGTTTGCTCATGAATGCTTACCTAAAGAAAGCCATTTTCTCAGCAGTCTAAGGGCTGCACATGAATATACAGACAGTTGCTGGATGAAGACTGTGTAAATATATGTATGTATATATACACACACACGTGTATATGTGTGTGTGTGTTAAGAGGCATATACTTCTCTTCATGAACATGTGTGTTAATAATCCATGTCATCATTCTGTCTCATTAGATACCAAGGCTTATTGGTATTGCCCACACTTCAGGGAGTCTCATCTGTATGCTTTAGTACAGTATCTTTTCTAGTGATATTCTGTTTATGTGGCCACACCTAGGTGGGTCTTTATCTGTTGCCAAGAATAATGTAGATCTATGTTCTAATGAGCATTTGTCTTATAAGATGAAGAGGCAGGGCTAGAGGAACATATGTGGCTATAACTGCCTAAGTCCTGGTATGTAAAAGTGTACATGTTAGTTAAAATAAATGCCCAGCTAGCTACTTTATTGATAATAATTATCTCTTTAGAAGTATGTTTGTTTCTTTAATTTTCTTTCATGTCTTACATTATAGTACAATACAATTTTTTTCTTCCTGAGGAGAGAGGTCTATACAGTAAGAGGAGGCAGAACTACAGACAAATACCAGGGAAGCTGTTTTATCAAACTGCAAGGGATCATGTTATTTTCTATTTACCTGCAATTACACACAAACCTTATAAATATATATGTGTACATGCATACATACATACCTATATATACAAATGCACACATAATACTCATATGCATTCATACATATTACATACATATGATGCATATAATTACATACATATAATATACATGCATATTATATATTGATTAATATGCATATATATTTATCTTATATTACATATTGTCTGTTATATATTATATGAAACTTAAGTCCTGTGGACTGCATTGCTCCTCATAAGAACAGACTAACAAAACCCCCAATACTAGGCATAAGAAACCTCCGTTTGAAATGCATGCTTAGGGTAGTTCAAGAGACTCTCCAAACTATGGATTATCACTACAGTCTTCAGGGATTGAGATGGAGTTCTGTTGCTGAGGACACCATAAACTTAGGAAACAGAACACCGATGATTGCAGATGTATTTGACCTGGAAACCTCTTTCCTTTAGTCTAGAGCCCAAAATTCAAGAAAGAATTACCCAAGCTGCTGAGAGAGAGAACCAATTAAATAGTGAGCTTCAACTCCTATGAGCCATGGCAATTCCAAGTATGGTAGGATATCCATAAAGTTGCCAAAAATGCCACTCACCAGTTGTTGCCAACGAACAGCTGTGTAATTGGACCCACGTCCCACTCAAGAGTAAAGAAATCACTCCTGGTACTGGAAATTTAGCCAGAGTCCAAGAGCCAGTGAGGTTTAGCAAAGAATCTTTGACCACCACTTGCTAGACCAGAATAATTCCTTACCACATTGTAAATCTTGACATTATACCCACAGGTAAGTGTGTCTACTACTCATTAAAAAAGCAAAACAAAACAAAACAACTCTCTTTACAGCAAATGGACCATCATAGAAAATCATGACTGAGCTCAATGTAGAAATCAACAGACTGTAGGTGTCTTGCCTGAGTGTGTACACTTACGTTTCAGCTCTGCCCAGAGAACATCACAGAAGAGGGGGTGGAGAGGTTGTAAACGCCAGAACACGAGGAAGTCTGCTGTGCAACAGCCCTTCCTGGAAATGGCTGATAAAAGAAGACAGGAACAGCAGCAATATAAATGGATATGTTAATGTGGAAGGGGAAACCTTCGTGAGGTCCTACCCCTAGACAGAAGCCAACTACACACATCTAGTTGGAACTACGGGGATTTCTCCCAGAGATGAGCCTATTTATTGGTTGTCCAAAGCAGAAAGGCCAGTTTTGAAGCTATATATACACACACACGATCGACAAAAACCACACTCAGCATGTTGTTTATACAAATGTATATGTATGTAACTATAATAGTAACAGTCATAAAGACTCTCAGCTTGAGAGTCAGGGGTTCATGGGAGTGGTTTGAGGGATAATGGGAGAGATTAGAGGAATGGGAAAAGTTATGGAATTCTTTAAAAACATATTTTAATGTTTTCTTTGTTGTTAAGAATTAAACAAACATTGGCAAACTCTAGGCATTATTATCTATACAGACAAATTACCTGAATGATCTATGCATGTCTTTGCAAGTTGATTTTAAGATTATAAACAAGTAAATGAAGACTCTTTTCAATAAGAGACTTAACATGAGAAGAGGCTCATGTCTCAAGCACAGAATCCTTCAGTAGTGTGACTTGAATGAATGGATTGTGTTTTATAAGACATGGTCTCTCACTGGTCTGGAGCTCACTGAGTAGGATAGATTGTATGGCCAGCGAACCCCTTAGATCTTCCTGTCTCCACCCCCCTAGCATATGGAATACAAGCACATGACGTCACATCCGTGTTTTCACATGGGTTCTACAGATTGAACTCATGCTTGCATGACTAACACTTTGGAAGCTTCCCAGTCCGAGGTGGCTATTTTGATTAAAAGCTAACTTTATTGAAACCTGGTACTGATAGCTTTTAAGTAATTTTAATATGCTTCTGTAGAACATGCCTATCTTTGCATTCTAGTTAAAGCATAGCTTGAAGGAGAACCGTGTTCTTTATCAACTGTAGATCCACACACATCAGTTCTTCCATGTCATCCACTTCGTCCCCTGTAAGAATGTTTTTCTTTGTTTGTTTGTTTTTAACCAATTCAGACTCCCAGTATGGACTAAAATATTGGATAAAGGTCATGAGATGGGTTTCTATCCATAACTAATATACCATTCCTTGGGACACAGTAATTAACCTATTTTTATTTCAATTTCATCAGCTGTTAAATTGACACAAAAAAATGGCTTATAGAATTAGGATGTTGGTAAAACAATTTTGCATGGGCAAATGTGATTTCTTTTTAAAATTAAATAACATGAAATAGAAAAGTGAGATAAATGAGGTAAGTGATACCACACGTAAATGGTGATTTCATAAATATTGTGTAGAGGCAGACATACCTGTAATAGATAGAATCAATATACGTTTTAAATATTCCCTATCCTTTATGGGAAACAGATGGGATAATTATTTGGATAACTTTTACAATATTTTAAACAACATAAAGGCAAAGATTAAAGACATTCTTGTTTTTCATCCTACAAAACAAACCAAGAGTTGCAAAGATGCTGCTCCTTTGGGGAAAAGAATGAGCTCACAGGTTTGATGAGCTACTCTTCCTGCAGAGCCAGGCTGATGTATCTAGTCCTTTCCCAGTACAATCTGCCCAAGCAGAAATCAGGGCCACTTTTCTCCCTGGAGTTCTTTCAAACTTTTGAAAAATTGACATTACTCCACCATTTTTCTTTCTGTTGGTTTTGTCCTTTCTCATCCCCGGAATAAAAGCAACCTTCAAAGAGAAACTCCTAGGAAATGGAAACCAGGTAAAGAATCTATTCTAGTTTCAATCTCTGTTGCTGTCAAAATACCAGGACACAAAGCACCTTAGGGGGAAAGGTTTATTTTAGCTTACGATTCTGGGTCCATTATTCCAAGAGTCTAGGCAGCAGGAACCCAAACCAGCTAGTCACATCACTCCCACAGTTAAGCAAAGGGAAAAGAGCACATGCATGCTCACTCACTTTATGCTCAGCTTGATTTTCCACTCATACAATTCAGAACCCTCTCCTATGGGATGGTGCTACCCACAGGGGACTAGGTCTTCCCACTTAATTAAGACAAACTGCCATAGACATTCCCAGAAGTCAACCAACATAATGGTTGACATCCTTCCCTGAAATTCTTTCTAGATGATTACAGTTTGTGTCAAGTTGTCATTTAGAGCCAACTACTATAGCATGTCTGGGAGGCAAGATTTAATAAGTCGGATGGCTTACAATTCTGTTAAAACTGGTATATTATGTGGGACTGTGGAAGGGACCCTGGTTCCTGGTTGAGGAGGTTGGAGATTCCGGTGACCCTGAAAGGATGGTAGGAATTTTGCCTGACTCCCAGGAAACCAGGCCAGTCACTAGCCTGGTTTGTGGCCATCAGTCATGTTGTGAGGGCAATGCTCCAAACCCCTCCACAGGTAGAGGATGTGACCACAGGTCACATAGGCTCAAGACAGATCTCCATTATAATGAGGTACCCAAAGGCCTGGAGGCTTAGCTTATAACCTTTTCTTCCCAGACACTTCTCCCTGCAAAAGGTATTTAATCTCAGGCTCACTCTGACACGTGGGGAACAGTTTTAATCATACACTTTCCGCCGTGACAATAAATGTCTTAAAACCATGGACTGTCTCTTTTCATCAGGATCTGCCGTGGGGTGCCAAGAGAAGGCCTTCACCTATAGAACCGCCATCTAATCTCCTGAAGAAAGCCTACCTGTGGTGACTGCCAAGCTCAAGCCCACGGGTGCAGTCCAGCCAAGGACTATTCCTTTGCGACCAGCGGGAGCGCCCCCTCTTTCCATTTGGCCCTGGGATAGATACAGCCCTGTGGGCCCCCACTCCATTCTCAACTCTTCTGTGGCATCCAGCGGTTCTTGAATGCCCCAGAGCCTGAGAACCAGACGGCCCTGGCGTCCTTGCAAGGCCAGAGACCCCTGAGCCAGCTCTGGCTGTGCTCCCCTCTCAGATGCAGCTTCCCACAGCCTGAGGGGTGGGGGGCACAATCACCCTACAACTAGTGCCAATCATAAACCTACTATATTATAGGTACATTTATTTTTTTTAACTGCTAACCAACATTGCAAAAAAGACATTAGGAACTGTAGAGTGGATAGAAGACTGTAAAGAGAGTTTGGGTAGGAGTCCCTATGAAAGAAGATATCCCACAAATGGCTATGAGTTCAGCTCTGAGTGGACAGAGAAACAAGAATCATAGGTTGGCTGACCTCCAGTCTAGCTTTGGAAACCGAAGACCTGGGTTCAGGGAGAGACTCTGCTACAAAGGAAAAGGCAGAGAGTGATAGAGGGGAACAGACACTCCCTTCTATTGTCCCTATAGGCACAGAGGCATGCCTTTCCCCAATATGTACATATACTCACATAGACACATACATACATACATACATACATACATACATACATACATACATACATATATACACAAATAAAGAAGCAAACAGATGGTAGAATAGATAGACAGATAAATACATTAAAAAGACTAATAAAAAAAATAAAAAAGGAGGAGACATTATTTGCAGCTCCTCTGGCTAAAATATCTGGATTAGGCCTAAATAATTTATAGTACATTTCGTTTCTATTTTAAATTGCTCCAAAAATATTACTCCTGTCAGACATCAGCCTATTTTTGTGATCTTGTGAGCACTTCGAGAGTATGTTTGTAGACAGAACAGTGTTTTGGCATTGCCTTTCTTTGCTCAGCCATTTTTAGTTCCCAAACTTTCAGAACTGATGTGGGTAAGTTGTATGTCATAGTTGAAAATGTCCAAATTAGTTCTGCGTCTCCAGAAGTCACTAAAACATTTTATTATTAGCACTATCTATTATCAGGCAATCATCTGAAGCTTGGTACTTTACCTTTAAAATTTTTGATAATAATAATAATTCCTTTCGTGGGAATATAATTTTAAAAATTGACAAAAGAAATTCCATTTATTTGAAAAGTTGAAATGCTAGCACCAATTCCAAAAGGAGGAGAGATATTTTTCTGGAAGTGCAGAGTGGCAAAAGTTTTGTTCAAATGAAATATGTTAGGAACTTAAATAAAATTAGAGGATGTTTCTCATAACCCTTCCTCAATCTCCTTTTCCTGTTCTGTCATACACTCTTATGAGAAACAACATGGCTGATCCCTTGATTGGATCACTGGTGTTTCCATTCATTTGGTCTCAAATTCCACAATGTGCTGGACTGCAGAGGCATATATACCAATACACACACACACACACACACACACACACACACACACACACAGAGAGAGAGAGAGAGAGAGAGAGAGAGAGAGAGGCGCTCAATCCCAGTCAAAGTGGCAATGAGTGATATCTTAATGTTACCTAAAGCTATTTTTAAATTTTGCTTATTTATTTACACATGTATGGATATTTTCCCTGCATGTATAACTGTGTACCATGTGTACAGTGCCTGAGGAGACGAGAAAAGTGTATTAGATACCCTGAGTGGAGTTACAGATGATTGTAAGCTGTCATGTGGGTATGGGGATTGAGTCTGGGTCCTCTGGAAGAGGACCTGGTATTCTTAACCTCTGAGCTATGTCTTTCCAGTCTCACCCAGTGTAACTTTGTGAAGTAGAACTATATTGTTTTAAAACCTTTCTTACTTATGTCTTTTCTCAGAGTCCCCAGTTTTTCATGTGCTCTTTATGGATTAAATGTATTAGTTATTTTTGCCCAAGAAATAAGGAGAGCATCCTCTTGGTTTGCAGTTGAACCCTCCCCCCGACATAATTCCCTAACTATTGTGTTAAACTCTGAATTAGAGGTTTGGAGAGGTCTGAAATCAAAGAGATGTCAATTGAATTTAGATGAAAATTTAAAAACAATGAAGATAGCATACACTAGTAATGACTCATCTCACAAACGCACTGATTATTGTAAGACCCTGAAGTGGCCTTATCTCAGGAGCGCAACCCACAGATCACAAATTGACAAAGCGACCGCTGCAATAGCAAGAGGTTTAATGATCCATGTATGTAGGGTTGCTCATCCATGCTGGGAGAGGCAACCCTGAACCTAAAAAGCACACAATTCTTATTCCTTATAGAGAGCAGACTTCAGCAACAGGGTTGGCTGGCATATTCTCATTGGTGGTACACAGGACAAAGGATCTGGTCAGGTATTGGCTGGCCTGCTTAAGGGGCTGTTCTTGGCTCAGTTAGTCACTTTCCTCATCCAGCCCTACACCTGGTCTTGGAGAATCACTGGAAAAGGACTAAGTTGGCAAGTCCCTTAGAGTGGGGGAGGAACTGAGTGGTCAGGCAGGGTCAGGATGATATCTTGTGGTTGTTCTCATGATTCACCACAGGGAGGGCTAGGGGGTCTTTCCAAGAACAGTTGTTTTTGTTTTGTCTTAACTTTAGCTGGGTCAGAATAGCCTGATCCTCTGACTCATATATCTAGATCATAAAAACCTTGTCATAACATTAGGCAACCTGACATCAGATGTATTTCTCTAAACCTTGTTTTTACAACTTTGTTTCTCATATCTATGAAACTATGAAACTTTTTTCTTCACAATAATTATAGGAGTTTAATTCAAATAAAATATGTAGAATAACTCTTTGCTCTTCTCTGCTCTCTTGCCCTCTTCCCCTTTGTTCCTTCTCTCCCCATTCCCCTCTTCCCTTCCCTCCATGTGCTCATGACCAGCCTTTGCTCCCCCCCCCCGTTCTACTCTTCCTCTCTCATTAAACCTATCTATGTGGAAAAAAAAACATGTAGACTAAATGAGTACAAAGATAAAAACTGAGATGCTATTTTAAAAAAAAAAGGTGGACCTCCACTGAAGATGTTGCATATTCTTCTGTCTTCATGATTGGAGAGCAAAAATGCAAAGCAAAAGTGAGCTGAGGGTCGATTCCTCTGTCTCCTGTGTGAGATACGAGTCGACCCGGGATCCCTGAGTCGACCCAGGATCTCGTTACTAAAAGCTACCTATTGCTGTTACATCAAGACGGCTACTCGTGATTCCTGGGGGCACCCCACCCCGCGATCGGAGGGAGAGACGCGGCTCCCCATTTAGGGGTTCGCTCTTTCATTTGGGGGCTCGTCCGGGATCGGAGCGTGACCCCCCGGAACCCCGAATGCCCCTTGGAGGTACGTTAGTGTGAGTGCTAAAAGCGGCCGCTGAGTGTGTGTGTATGCATGTGGATGTGAGTTGCATGTTCTGGATTTTGCATTTTTTGCACTACAGACGCCTGGGAGTAGAAGAGGTTTTCCTACTCCGGGGTAGAAGAGTATTCCTACCCGGTGTGGGCGTCTGGGAGTAGAAGAGGTTTTCTACTCGAAGCGGGTGGATGAGTATCCCCACCCAGTGTAAAGGCTAGCTTGAGAGTGCATGAGGTGGAAGAGGTTTCCCCACCCAAGAGTGCACTCGGGTAGAAGAGTATTCCTACCCACTACAAACTAAGCAGAAGGGGACGCCCCAATCGCGCAGGCTCTGGGACGCGTGAGAGACATTCCGCGAGCCAGCCTTTGTCGGGAGGACCCGGCAACTAGCAGTTAAAAAGATCTGACTGTGACTTGACTTTGGAGGTCGCGTTCGGCTGCCTATTTAAGTATAGGCACGGACAAGTGTGCTTAGATGTGTCTGTTGTCTGTATTCTGTTTCTGTGTTTGGTATCCCAGAAGCAGCTAAGGTTAAGCTGCAGTTTGGGCCAGGTACTGAAGGTACCAGGCATCTGTGGAAATTGGTTATAGGATGCTTTGTCTTGGTCTTGTTTGTCTGGATTGTTTTCTGTGGTATTGTCCAGTGTCTTTTTGACTTTTGTTTCGTGTTTGAATTTGGACTGACGACCGTGTTTAAAATCTTGGACCGACGACTGTGTTTGAAATCATGAAACTGTTTCCTTTGTTCGTCAAAGAGTTTTACTTGGTCCTGTTGGTGCTTAAGTTAAAAGTTAAAAATAATTTGCTTGAGAAATTGTTTTCTGCCAGGAGTTTTATCTTTCTCTCTTGAGCCTCCTCCCCAAGGAGAGATGCCCCAGGTTGGGGGGCAGAGAAGCCCCTAAAATAGTTTCAAAAAGAATCTACAACCGTGAAGAACTTTGTTTTGCCAGTCAAAATTTAGAATTCAGGCTTTGGCGGTGGCCAAGGTCAGGATTAATGTTTTCTTTTCCACGGGCCCTTTTAAACCCAGTGAGACAGTTTGGTAAAGGGCTGCTACTGAGGTCCTGACAGCCCCAGGTGAATTGGTTACGATTCTTTTGTCAGCCACCTGGCATCTAACACCCAGGTTCTAACCATTTCTCCATCCTTTTGTTATTAGTTGTTACTAGAAGCCTAGTGTCATTTGGAGGCTGGTTCTCTTGAGAGGCAAAGCCATGGAGCTGACACTGAAGAGAGATACTCCTTGAGGGAAAATCTAAGTCTAGAGAGATAGTCGATAACAGATCTGCTGCCTCTCTGCTCGCCTTTCTGTTTCATAGACAAAGCTTGTGCTTCTTTGTACAATGGCCTTTTTGTCCAAGAAGGCCTCCTGGTTTGGCTGTGTGACTAAATGCTGTTTGCCCTCTTCACAAGATTCTCTTGTTTTCTCACCATCCCATTTGAGATGCTTGTTAGTAACTGTTAGAAGTCTTCTTTACCACTGAGGAAAGACGGAATCCTACTGGAGGCCAGAAAGAATGTTCCAGACATGGATGGAAGGCCCTCACTCCTGACTGTTGACTTCAATACCCCTGAAGGTAGGGAGTGCTCCGGGTCTGCCCCCAGGCTCCAAGGGTGGGTCTCCTAGGGGCTGGAAAATGCCCCACCAATCTGGCTAAGATAAGGAAAGGATATGAAGAGAATGTTACAGAAATTTAAAGGGTTAAGTTAAGTTGCTGAGAGTTAGTATAAGTTACAGAGAAAGTAAGGTTGAAAAAAAAAAGAGGTAAAAAGAGTAGGAAGCTAGGGAAGAAAAGAGACAAAAGAAGAGGAAGCTAGAGAGCTAAAAGAGAGAAAAAGACGAGAGAGGAAATATACTGGCCACAGTAGTTAGGGAACCTAGGAAGATAGTACCTGGCAACAGAAGAGAATTCCTGGCTAAAGATCAGTGTGCCTAATGCAAAGAAAAAGGACACTGGGTCAGGGACTGCCCAAGAAAGAACAAGAGGGGCCACTGGAGAGCTTCTTGGTCCTAGAGTGCTGGCCATGTACAGAGATAGAAGGGAAGTGTGGATATAGGGACCCAATGCTCTGTGCTCCTATGCCCCCCAGTGGGCCAATATCCAAAGACCTTGAGTGCAAGGGGCTACTGGCAACAAATAATACTTATGGACTGCCCGAAGAACAGTGGACCTTGGCGTGGGCCGGGTAACCCACCCACTAATTCATGGTCATCCCTGACTGCCCCTATCCCTTGCTCATGAGAAAATTGCTCTCCAAATTGGCTTGCGTGGGCTGAAATGGCTGGGTGAGGCCATGTGTATGCATATCTACAGACTGTATGTGGAGCTTAAGACCTGTCTCAGTGCACCAGTACCTGTTGCTGGGAGATGAATGGCTTAGCGCTGTTCTGCCTGGAACATATCACTCCTGCCAGCCAGGCACTAACAATTATCACCCAATCCAGGACTTAAACTGTGATAGAGTGGCTGATGTTTTGCCTTTGAATAGAGTGTCCCAAAAGATGGATCCACTGGTCAGCTGCCATGGACTAGATTCTCCACCGGTTGGGGACAATCTGGTCACCTTGCTGCCCAATCCTGACCTGGAGCCACTGCAACATGAGTGTCAAGCACTGGCAGAAGCCCATGGATGGAGGAAAGACCTCTGTGACTGGCTGATTGACACCTGCTGAAAGCCGAGGACCTTGTCCACAGACGGGAACAGTTCTCTTCATGAATGAAGGTCAGAGACAAGTGGGTGCTGCCATGGTGGACAACACGATGTCATCTGGGATGGCTGAACCTCAACCTCCCCAGTACATCAGTGCCGCAGATGCCTTTGCCATCTCTTGGATGTCCTGGTGAAGCCAACAACTGTGAGTACTATTCATTGCTCAGGATATCAGGAGGGAAGAGATTCAGTGGCATGGGGCAGTAGCAAAGCAGATAAAGTGGCTCAGGAAATGGCTATGCAGGAGCCTATCCTGGTTACAGGCCTGCAAGAGACAGCCACTGAGAACTAGGATCGGACTAAGGGATGACCTCACTTAGAAAAGGCCCAAATTGCTTAAAAGATAAAGGACAATGGCACACTTGAGGGGAAAGCTATACTCCTCAGAGAACAAAGAAAAGACTCACTTTGCCAAATACAGAAATGGACTCATTTAGGAGATAAGAAGTTTGTCCAAGTAGTTAAGGTGTATGTAATAGACTTTAAGATTTTAGCCAGAGAGACAGTAGAAAGTATAAGGTATGTCAATAAGTGAATGCTTAGCAAGCAAACAGGGCAAAGAGACCTAGAGAGTTTAGTGAAAAGTCGAAGTGAACTTCACTGAGATAAAACCAGAAAAATATAATCACAAGTATCTCCTAGTGCTTGTAGATACTTTTTCAGGAATAGATAGAAGCTTTCCTCACCAAATGAGAGACGGCCTCTGCAATCATTAAGAAGATACTGGATGAAATCTTCCCCCGATTTGGAATGCCCAAAGTAATCTGGTCAGACAATGGCCCTACTTTCGTTGCCAAGGTAAGCCAGGGTGTGGCCAAGTATTTAGAGGTCGATTGGAAATTACATTGTATTTACAGACCTCAAAATTCAGGACAGGTAGAGTAAATAAATAAGACTCTAAGAGAGACCCTGACCAAATTAAATTGACCATGGAGACTGGCACAGACTGGGTGGCACTCCTTCCCTCTTGCTTTCTTCAGAGCAAGAAATACCCCTTCCAGATTCAGCCTTACCCCTTTGAGATCTTATATGGGGCCTCAACTCCTCTGACTGTATTAGATGATGTTACTGAACCAACATGTCATAGTAATAATGATTTGTATGCCAGGCTAAAAGACCTACAGGTGATACAGAAAGAAATCTGCTCACAGCTGACAGCAGCCTATGCCCCGGAGACCCCTGAGACATCCCTTCAGTTCCAGGTTGGAAACTGCAGCTACACTGAGCCCAGACACTCGAGCCTTGCTGGAAAGGACCATACCTGGCGCTGCTGACCACCCTGACAGCCGTCAATTCTCAGCCCTCACCAGCCATGTACTAGCTGTTAGGGCTGAGAGCTGGGACCTAGAGGGAAATTCAGTCATGTTTGTCCTGGGTTCTATCAAGATAGGTGTGGGGATAGGCTTGATTTCTATTACAAATGATGTAACATTGCATATGTTAGTACTCCTAACACTTCTTGGGACTGTGCCTCAGGGATCACAATCTGTATAAGTTTAGAAGTTCTAAAAGCTAGTCATGACCTTGGTGTGTAGGTTTAGATAGTGTCCAGATTGGAATCCTGATGCTAAAGACTTAGTAAGACACAAAAAAAGGAGTTGAGAATTACTTAGGGCTAAGGCTATCTAGGTGCTGCAAGGGCAGCACAAGGACATCTGCTGTTGCAATGCAAGGCTTATAGAGAATTCAGAACTGCCATTCAGGAGTAATTAAAGACTCCATGAATAAACTTAGAGAAAGGTTAGATAGACAAAAGGCAGACAGAGAAGCGCATCAGGGATGGTTCGAGAGCTGGTTTAGTAGATCTCCTTGGATGACTACTCTGATATTTTCCCTTATGGGACCCTTCTTAGTTTTGCTTCTGCTTCTGATTATAGGTCCACGTGTGTTAGAGAAACTAGTTAATAGGTTTGACTCCTACAAAAAGATAGAGTAGCTCAACAAGGTTGGTTTGAGTCTTGGTTCACTCGATCTCCCTGGATGACTACCCTACTCTCTGCTATATGGCTGGGCCATTACTAATAATTTTCTTGGTTTTAGTTTTTGGACCCTGCGTGACAAACAGGTTAATTGTTTTTGTTAAAAATCGAGTGAGTGCTGTGCGGTTGATGGTTCTGAGACAACAGTACCAGTCAGTTAGGACAACTGGTGAGACCAAATACGAGACTTGATATCAAAATTCTAAGATTAGAATTACTTAGTAGAAGAAGAGGGGAATGAAAGGAAAATTATACAGATGTAAGGTTTAAAAATATGAAGTTAAAAGAAAATTCAGACTCAGGACTAAACACTGTGAAAAGCAAGTCCAGGCAGCCCTGCCCTGCCGCTAGGACTAACAGACCATAAAGATAAAGAAAAGGAATGCAGGAACCAGCCCGAGTTATCAGGACTGACCCAAACCATCTGGCAGAAGGGCACCTCCCCCAGCTTACTCAGAGTCACACCTTAACCAGATGTCCTTCAAACCCTGATATGCCCCTAGCTCCTAAACTCCTGTACCCTCCAGTCAATACGTACTCTCCTGCTGTGCTGTAATCTCACTGCCATGTTTAAATGAGCCAATCACTTATAGCCGCGCCAGAAATTAGCCAATTGTGTGTAACCGCGCCAAACCCCCTAACCTCCCCTATTTTGGAGGCTCGGGGTCGATTCCTCTGTCTCCTGTGTGAGATACGAGTCGACCCGGGATCCCTGAGTCGACCCGGGATCTCGTTAATAAAAGCTACCTCTTGCTGTTACATCAAAAAAAAAAAAAAAAAAAAGTGAGCTGAGGCTATCTCCAGTCCCTCGATAACCATTCATCAGCCATCTCTGTGTCTGACTTAACATTGTTTTAATATGACTTCTGGACTTACTCTTTGTCTTTCTGTCTCTTTCATCCTCCTCCTCCTCCCCCTCCTCCTCCTCCTCCTGTCTGTCTCTCTCTGTGTGTGTGTGTGTGTGTGTGTGTGTGTGTGTGTGTGTGTATGCGCGCGGGCGCGTGCGAGAGTATGTGTTTAATTTGATTTAGTCATGACATTGTCATTGCCTATTATGGATCAGAGGCTGCTGTTCTGACCTACAAAATGCTTCTTCCTGTAATCCTAGCAAAGAAATTAGCAGAACAATGTAGTTATAACTATCCCTTTGATAGTAAAGGAGGCTATTAGCATTCCCTTGTGTGAGAAGTGGGGAGGGGCTTTAATTGAATTTCTACCATTCCTACTGAAAAATGCTTTAGGATGTGAAGGTTAACTGAAAATGGGAGTCCATTAATTTGGCTTTCTTGAAGTCATGGCAAGTGGGACTTTTCTGTTATGCAGTTTCTGACTCACCCAAACTCCTGTAAGTAACCCCTCATTCATGTTCCCGGAAATAAGCCCAATTAATTCATTGTCTCACTGGACTTGTGTCCATCCCTAAGAGAGAGAGTTTACTGGGATCTGGGGGAGGGCATGCAGGCAGAGAAGGAAGGAGACAGGATGAAGGGAGGGGACAGAGAAGGACAGGGTGGGGGGGAAAGAAAGAAAGAGGAAATAGAGGCTGGCTGGGGATACATGGAGATAAAAGAAAGGAGATGAAGAGAGGGAGAGAAGAGGAGAGGACAGGAGAGACAGAGAGAGAGAGAGAGAGAGAGAGAGAGACAGAGAGAGAGAGAGAGACAGAGAGAGAGAGAGACAGAGAGAGAGAGAGAGAGAGAGAGAGAGAGAGAGAGAGAGAGAGAGAGAGAGAGAGAGAGAGAGAGGAGCCATACCTGGCTGTTGCTAAATAACTATTGGGCAGAGTCTAGAGGAAATACTTATAAGTAACAGGAGATGGGATTAAAATGGCAAGAAGAGACCAGAATACAGGACACCTTGATTTATAGCTTGAGGTTTTTACATTCCAAGCACCATGGAAAGATTTCCACAGCAAGGGAAGAGATTAAAGATTGTTTCACTAGAATCATGGGAGCCCATAGACAGATATGGCTTGAAAGACATCCAAAGCAAGGGGATATGACGACCAGGATAAGAGGCCCAAATGATGGGCATGTCAGCAAAAATGGAAGTAGAAAGAAGTAGGAGAAAATAATTATAAAGGACTGAGAGGAGTTGAAGATAATATCATGTCAGATCAGTGAATCAATTATTAACAAGAGCTAGGGGAGGAACCAGATAAAAGTTCAAGAATCTAATTTTGAGTCAGTTGCATTTGAGACAAAATGGTACCATACTTTGTGTTAAAACAGGGTTGCTGAAATGTGGCAGGCTTAATAGGGGTTCTAGTTTCGTTAATATTGTCAAAGGAATGCTAAATCCTTGGGAATGCAAATGGCAGGTGAATACATGGGGTATTCAAAACTATCAAATTTGCTTACTGGGGGATTGCGACATCCATTTCTGAAAATGAGACTCCATACATTATTAGAAGATACAATTAGAGTTTGATGGCATGTCAGTTTGAAAGTTATTGTAACAAATATCCCAGCAAAATTCTGTTCAAACTGGATAGAACTGGGAAGTAATCGGTTTGGTAGTGTGGTGTAGCTTTGTTAATTATCATAGCCATAGTTAAGGAGTCAGCTCTCCATTTGTGATACCTGTGACTCTGATATTCATGGCATGCACTTTTGATCCTCCCTAGATATACTTACTGAATGAGAACTTCTAAAAGGGGGCCCAGAATTCTATATGAGTCATTCTAACATCCATTGATGATTGTGAATCTTCAGTTCTTAATCTTGAAACTGGAGTGTGAAGGAAAAGGAATCAGATGCTGTGCCATGGTACTGGCAACACTTACATTTTGTGACAGTAATCTGTAGTAGGTTCTGTCCTTTCCTATCACATAGTACCTGCCTCAAGTGGAATGGGGATTTAATTGGCCCCTCAGTGACACTAATCCAGTATCGGCATTTGCCATAGACACTCAAATTCAAAAATGGTGATAAAAATAAAAACAGCCTTCATATTCTCTAGGGGCAGGCTGCCATTCCTCCTCTGTGTTGGTTTTGAATTATTTCACTTCCCAATATTGTTGAACTCTTAACATAAAAGTGTGTACATAAAAATGTGACATTTGGAAATAAAAGTTTTTATAAATGGAAACTACCATCATTAGAATAGGTCTTAAAACAACATGCCCTGTGTTTTTATAAAAATTTAAATAATTGTATGTAGGAATAGAATCATACACATGGACATCTGAGGGATGGCATACAACATGAAGGAAGTCACTCGTTGTGATGCATTTGTAAGCCAAGAGTTGCTGACAACTTATCAGAAACTACAAGATGCTCAGAAAACTACTGTTCTAGAACCTTCAGGGAAAGGATAACTTGGTTTCAGAATTCTAATTTCCAGAACAGATTCTTTTTTTTTTTTTTTTTTAACGAGTATTTCTTATATACATTTCCTGAGTGTTATTCCTTTCCTGGTTTCGGGCAAACATCCCCTCCCCCTCCCTTCTTTATGGGTGTTCCCCTCCCATTCTCCCCCCTTGTCGCCCTCCCCCAACAATCTAGTTCACTGGGGGTTCAGTCTTAGCAGGACCCAGGGCTTCCCCTTCCACTGGTGCTCTTACTAGGATATTCATTGCTACCTATGAGGTCAGAGTCCAGGGTCAGTCCATGTATAGTCTTTAGGTAGTGGCTTGGTCCTGGAAGCTCTGGTTGCTTGGCATTGTTGTACATATGGGGTCTCGAGCCCTTCAAGCTCTTCAGTTCTTTCTCTGATTCCTTCAACGGGGTCCTGTTCTCAATTCAGTGGTTTGCTGCTGGCATTCGCCTCTGTGTTTGCTGTATTCTGGCTGTGTCTCTCGGGAGAGATCTACATCCGGCTCCTGTCGGCCTGCACTTCTTTGCTTCATCCATCTTGTCTAATTGGATGGCTGTATATGCATGGGCCACATGTGGGGCAGGCTCTGAATGGGTGTTCCTTCTGTGTCTGTTTTAATCTTTGCCTCCAGAACAGATTCTACTTGCTGGAAGCTACACGTGGTTGGTACTTTGGTCGTAGGAAGCAAACTATTTCTCTGAATGTGTCAGTGTGTGCAGGAGTTCCCCTGGTCACATCAGACACTATGTGTTATCTGATCCAAGAATGAGAGGTCACCTACAAAGCCTGCATTCTAGCACTGATGACACTGTGATAGGAGGGACATTCTTCAAGAGGTGATAGCTTCAGAGAGATCAGCCCAGACAGAAGCTTGGACATGTGCATTAGCTTGATCAAGTGTGCATATAACAGACTTGCCGTCTTAGTTCCTCTTTCTGTTATGGTGATAAAATACCTTAACAAAAACAACTGGAGGAAAAAAGGTTTATTTTGGGCCCCAAGTTCTAGGACACAGTCCATCATAGTGGGGAAATCCTTGCAGCAGAATCTTGATACAGTAAGTGGACCGACCATATTGTATTCTCAGTCAAGAATCAGATAATGAGGAATGTTTGCTTGTGCTCAGTTTCTTTTCTTTTCTTTTGTACAGTTTAGGATTTGAACCTTAGGAAATGGTGTTAACCGAAGTTAATTTAAAATGAAGCTAATTAAAAAAAATTCTCTCACAGTCATGCTCAGAGGCTAACCCAGATAATCCTTCACAGGTATGCTAGGAGGCTGGTCTTCTAGAAGATTCTAGATCCTGTCGAACCGACAAAACTAATCATCACATATGCTTATTTTGAACACAGGCATTACTAAGTTATGCTTTGTATTGCTTGAAAAAATATTCTAGCCATTTTAGAATAATATATCCCAAGATCACCTGTGTGCTTCAGGAGTGCACTATATCATACACCTCACAGCCACGAATGCAGAAGAAGATGCAGTGATAAGTGACCTACCAGTAGAGCTAGGCTGTTAGGAAGGCAAGCTAGTATTGTCATATTAGCCTTGGTTTTCTAATGCAGAAGAGTAGGAGAAAAGCAATCACAGGAAAACTGGGTTGAGCTGTTCCCATGTCTATTCCCTTGAGTTCGAGTTATAATAGACCATTTCAGTACGAGCTATAAATTCAGTCTTCTCTCACCCGCTCTAATGACATAAACGCTCATTAATTAAAAGGATAGGGCTTAAGAGCTACCAATAAAAGCATTAAATCCATAAATTATCTAAGACACACTCAAGTGGCAGTTTCTAGGCTAATTGAGAAAGACTGGTTTCTGCTGGGGACGATGAGCAGCGGCTGCAACCTTAAACCAGTTCTCAAGAGGACCGTTCCTATAAGCAGGAAGCAAAGCACTCTTCTAAAGGGATTAACTGTGGAACTCAGTGTGCCATTCAAATGGATAGTCTCTTCTTAGTTTAATGCAAGATGAAGAAATATTATGCATGAAGAAGTGAAAATTTCAGATATGCAGGGGAGAAAAGTGGTTTTCCTTTTCTTTTAATTAATTAATTTACTTTAGTAAAAAATCTATTAATGGTGTGTAGATTTTGCTAGGGCACAGTAGACCGTGGTGTGATGGTTAGTTTCAATTGTCAAGTTGACACAATTGAGAATCACATAGGAATGGGGTCTCAATGAGGGATTGTCTGGATTAAGCTGCATGTAGGGATGTTTTAGATGGATTATTTTGATTATTGGGAAGATCTATCTATTGGATGGTGCCATCTCTAGGACAGGGTGTCTTGACTTGATGGAGAGGGTGAGGCATACAGTCAATCCATTGCTCTTTGCTGAAGGTGGAATGTGTCTAGCTCTTTTGAGTTCTTGCTGCCTGGAGATGAACTATAACCTTGACTTGGGAGCCAAGTAAAGCCTTTCTTTTCTTAAGTTGCCTATGTCAAGGTCTTTACCTGTACCAGAAACGGTGGTCATTGCTGTGATATATCTGATTATTAGGCTTTCTGCACAGAAGGCTTTCAGAATGTTTTGTGGGAGGAATGTGAAAGAGTTTGGGACATTGGGCCAGAAATGTAGGCTTAGATTTTTTTTACAACCTATTTTAATAAGAATTCTCAAACACTTTGACACCCCCTCCCGTTCTAGCCCACTATCCAAAGGTAGGGGAGAAAAGATGATAAAAGGGACAAGGGGATGTGGACCTGTTTAGAAGTGGTTCTTTGGGGGAATTCCAATCTCCATTTGTCAGGATACCAGCAGTCCAGTCAGTGGAGTAACAAGGAACAGCTGGAATGCCAGGGGTTCTCTCAATGGACTAAAGACCAGTGAAGACGTGAAATCAATGAAGAGTTGCACAGCTACGTATGCAAGTGCCCCATCACTGTCCTCTGAGTCCTATTTATACTGTCTCCAAATAGCGTGTGTCCTCTCTCGAGTCTTGCCTCAGTAAAATAGCAGGAGTCTGCATCATATGACACAAACAGAAACTTCCATTTCATAGAAAAGCTACTGAATGCTGTAAACACTACTTAATGGACTGGCTGTCCTAGTGGGCATTTAGAAGAAAGGATTTAGAGAGGGACATGAATAACCAAGTTCTGCTTATATGGTTACAGAAAACCAAGAACTCCGTGAGTAACTGGGCTAAGGGCTGTTCACATGAGATTTGGTCCACAAATTGTTCTTCATTTTTACCATATCCCAGGAACTTGAGTGAATTCGCATTGAATAATAATGGACTGATTTGTAAGAAGAAGGGATGATGTGTGAAGAAGATGATCAAGTTTTGGACAAGGAAGGTATAAACAACAAAGAGCTGTGACAAAGAGATTACTGTCAGTAAGAGAAGCTTGTTGTTTTTTACTGGGGCAACGGGAAAGCATTCCTGCGGGGCAGCTCACAGAAGTCATTGCAATGTGATCCCTGGTGCCAGGCTATATCTTCCACTGGTAGAAGGACTTCTTAACAGCATCTGCGTAACATTGGTTTTGAAGACATAGTAGACGAAGACGGGGGAGGAGGGTTATAGAGAAAAACTAAAGCAAGGTACTGTGTATTAGTACCAGAAGAGTTACAGGTAGCCCCGTTTGAGCCATTGTGTGAAGTTGTGAAGATAAAGCTTAAGCCATAGGGGAAACCTCTGAATATTGGAGATGCCAAGCTCATTTGACATCTGCCTAGAAGACCTGCACATAAGGAGAGGATCCAATTCGAGAGAGAAGTTGCGTGTGTTAGAGGCAGCGTAGCTAGGAGAGTGGGGTTGCCCAAGCTTTCTCAATGCCAGTTGATAATACTAAAGGCCTTGAAGACTGGAAATGGGATGGTGGGATTTAATGTTCACACTGTTTGGTTTTGCTTTACTTTGCTGTGGTTGTTTCTAGCTATTCTCTTGTTTTACTTCTTTGGAATAAGGATGTTTAAAATCGTACCATTATATAACTGCAAGTATGTAACTTGTTTTTTATTTTATAGGAGGTCATGGTTATAAATGTTTGGATTCTTAAAGTGCAAGGATTTTGTAAGACTATGGAGCCTTTAGAGGTTATCCATGATTTTGTAGTTTGAGATAAGCGTGAGACTTTGAAGACGTTTAAACCACAGAGGTTGTGACTTTAAGTGATGTGTTCATGAGTCAAGTAGACAAGGGTAGAGTCATGGTGGTTAGTTGTAATTGTCAAGTTGATATGATCTGGCCACCTGGGAATGGAATCATCTAGAGTTGGTTGGCCGGTGAGCAAGTGTGTGGGTGGATGGATGATCTTGTTTCGTAGGAAGATCTACCTGCTCACTGTGCATGACGCAATTTCCCAAGCAGCAGGTCCCAGACTGTGTAGAAGTGGAGAGTGCTCTGAGTACGCATTAATCCATTGCTCTCTGTTCTTGGCTGTGGCTATAATACAACAAACTGCCCAGGCTCCTGATGCTATGATTTCCCTGCTGTGATGAACTTATGTGGAATTTTGATCCAAATAAACTCATTCTCCTTTAAGTTGCTTCTTAAATCAAGTATTTTATCACGGTAACAGGAGAACATGTGGCTATAGCAACTGATGAAAGCGAGAGGATAAAATCTCAGTTGAGATCAGCTTGCCTTCCATTCCTTCTCTTATGCCTTAAATCTGTCCCCATTTAGTGACATTAGGAAGGCTGATGGATGGTCTAAGTAGACTGAAAGGACATTGTGTATTTCTAGAATAAAAATCACAAACCACCATACTGAGGCAATTAGAGAAAACAGATGTGAACAGTTAGGAGATTCTGTCCCACAGAAAAGACATTGTGAATATTGTCCCATCTCCACTTTTTGCTTCTTTTTATGGCATTAACCTCATTTAATGACCCTTTTATGGCCCCCAGAGTACAGAAGCTTTTCTAGCATATTAAAATATTCAAAAAACAACTCTTGTGGATGACAGAACTTTCATAGTTGTTTGGAACTTGGAGTACAATTTAACCGTGTGTGTGTGTGTGTGTGTGTGTGTGTGTGTGTGTGTGTGTGTGTGTGTGTGTATGTGTGGCATGGTGTGTTTCTGTGGGGAAATACACACACACACACACACACACACATGTATTCATATGTCTGCATGTGTGTGAATGGAGGACAGAAAACAACCTCTAGAGTAGTTTCTCAGGCAGTACTGCCTACCTTGTTTTCTGAGATAGGGTCTCTCATTAGCTTAGGACTTCCTTGAGTAGACCAGGCTGGCTGGCCACAACACCTCAAAGACCTGCCCGTCTCTACTCCCTAGTGTTGGAATTTCAAGCACAAGCCACCGCACCCAATTGTTTAATGTGGGTTGTGGAGATAAAACCCAGTCTTCATGCTTGGGGACAGCCCTTGCATTGTTTCTCATATGCTCTATTTATGAAGATGGAGATCTGTTGTCCTGTAATCACCAAGGGCCTCAGCTCTGTTCTTCCTTCCTCCAGTCACTGTTGACAAGTGAGATTGACCTTCACACTGTAGTACAGCTGGATCTAACACACTGAGCACACATTTCTTACCAATTCAGAGAGAGGGGCCAGACCTCATTAACACTGATTTAGTGAAATCAAAGAAATGTGACATTTATATCTAAACAACTTGAATAGTTGTAAATTAATGGCTAGTATGTATTAATTATGGCAAAGTTATAGACCTGATGATAGAAAATATTTTGATAGAAGTATTGAAGCTTTTATGTTATTTTATATATTAGAAATAATTCAACAGTTCACTTATATTTTTCTCTAAAGGTTAGTTGAAATGAGAGTTATATATTAAGGATTTATTTAAGAATAAACAATTAATATAACATCTACAAATTTCTTCTACTTACTATTTATATCCAGATTCTAAATTTCTTGAAAAACTAGGCAATGTATAAATGATTAGAAAGTACAGATGGAAGTATGGTTTCCATATTTCATTTATTTTTATTTTACAATGCTGGGGATTAAATGTAGAGTCTTGTGTATGCTAGGCAAGTAATAGTGCTACACTTCCAGACCTTTAAAATAATAATAGTCATACTTATTTTACAACAATGATGTCAAAATTTCACATTTTTTTTTATAAAGATGAAAGCCACCAACCTGGAAAACAATGATAAAAAATAAGGAAGCAGCACTAACATGAACAAGCTGGAAAATTAATGTAAGTATATTATGATGAATTTAAATAATACTTTACCAGTTTAGTTAACAATCCTTCAAGTCAAAGTTTATCACTACATTTATGCCAATGAAATTAAGTAGGAACCTTTAATGACTTGTATCCATAAGGATTTCAATACATCTTTGTTGCCCTTTCTCTAGTATGCATAGGTATAGGTACATGTGTATGTATGTATTTGTGTATTTTTGCATGTAGTAGCAGAGAAAATTTCAATAATAGTATCTATTGCTGATCTCATGTCAAGTAGTTCCCATTCTTCTGGTCATTCTTCTTGCTCGTTCCACTAAGGAAGGCAACTGGCTATCACCTATAGGGACCATTGAGTCCCAATACGGAAGACCATTTCCAAATTCGAATAAAAAGAATCACCTGCTCACCCTTCTGAGCCTCACAAGCCACTCTGCTTTGTAGTTGCAGTGATGGCCAGATAATTACAGTTGTGGACTTACGCCACCTGCCCTATTTTACCCCTTGTCTGACTTTCTTAATGGTCAATGGTTTTTTTTCTTGCTTTAGTCCATTTCCAAGAGCATTTCAATACACAAGCACTCTGCAGTTGTATTGGGCACACATCCATGAGGTCAGCCCTGGTGCAATTTGTGAATTACATCACCTCTACCTGCATCTATCCATGACCTATCAAGATGACAACTTCATCCATTCAGTGTTCCAAGAAAAATAACACTGTGTCATCTTGAATTTGTTCTCTTTGTCCTAATGATGGGGCCTATGAGCTTAGTTTGCTTATGACAAACATATTTATTTTCTTGGCATGAAGATTAATAGAGTTCTCACTCGTTTGCAAAGGGTTCCTGTTTGAGTAATGAATTATAAATTCATTCAGACCTTATTTCAGGTGGTGTTCTATGTAGTGTCTCAAAATTTCTATTGGCACTGCCTTCAAAATATGTGTAGTATCCATTCACTCTTCCCCACTTCTCATATACCGTCACAGTCCACATTGTCTTTCAATCCATACAAACAGCCAGCCAGCTGCTTTCCTGCTTTTGAACTGCTTCCTGCAGTCTGAAGTCTGCCCAGGCTAAGCCCATGTCACTCTCTTGCCACAATATTCTGCTGGTTTCCCCTTCTAGATTACATCTGAACATCTTGCCCTGCCCTACAGAGCCAGAAGTAATCCTGCTTTTGTTTTCTGTAATTATACAGCTCTCTCTCTTTTTGGTTTTCTTCTTCAGCTGCATTATATTTTTGTAGGGAGCTGCGACGTGCCGCGCCTTAAAGATGGCGCTGGTTTCCGCCTTCCACCCTCCCGATGGTGAGCGCCCTTTGTAGTAAACAAGTCCTTATTTGGCTATGCCTTCCTGGCCTGCTAGCTTCCGCATAGAGACAGCCTATCGGCATGACCCACGTGGCACATTGTGTTTGGTTGGCTTTGGGTACTTAAGCTGATGTAGGGCATTCCTGGGGTAGTAGAAGAGTGTATCAAGGTTCCTGAATAAACTGCTTGAGGAAGATCTCCTCTGGTCGTGTCTTCCTTGCTGGTCGAGGTTGGGCGCGACATATTGTTCTTTTCTAAGCACACTGAGCTCACTCACATCTCTGCAGTTTTTAGTCTTCCTGCCTCACATTTTCTTCCTCAGCTTATGTGACTAAAGCCTGGACTCCTTCCCAGGCATCTCTTCAATCAAAGGTGAGCTTGATCTGGGAGATTTTCTTGACAATCAGTTTCTGACCACATGCCTCAATTAAGTATAAGAAACAGGCGCACTTGTAGATATTTCAAGCAGAAAGAAAATTAGGAGCTTATAAAATCACCAGGAAAAAAAAGAAAGAAAGAAAAAAAAACCCAGAGGATAACTCTGAGATTCGACCTGCAGGTCATGCTGTATGTTTACATCTTCTGCTTGACAAGTACAAGAAAATGGTTTTATGCATCTCACTGGGAGAATTTAAGCAATTCCTAGTGAAAAGTGATGCTGGGAAATATATTCTTTACTCTCTGTGAATGTTAATTGTGCTTAGTACTACCTCTAGACTGAGGACCTCAAAGGTAGAATGAGAAATTCTCCCTTCCCTTCCCTTCTCCCTCTCCCTTTCCTTCCCCTCCACTCCTCTCCTCTCTACCCTATCTCTTTTCTGGCTGTGATCAGATGACTAAGTTTGCTCCTCCCCATCCTTCCTACCAACCTGTTGTTCCTCACCACAGGCTCAACATCAACAGGGCCCACGATAATGGACTGAGTCCTCTGAATTTCATGAGCTAAAATAAAAATCTCCTCCATTTTGACATTTTGCTAGGGATTTCTCAATATCAATGGGAATGCTGACATATACTCTTTCAATACTTCTGTAACTAAAAAGACAACTAGAACCCAGACTGAGTAAAGACAGCTAACAGGTTGAACATGATCACTGGGCTCTCTAACACTCTTACCTTTACTCTGCTTCACTTTTCTCAACAGAATTCACTACCACACAAAACATTTCTTTGTTTTCAGGTTAGAACTGATAGGGTTTGAAGTTTAACAGAGGGGCTAGAAAAGTGCATATAACTATATTCCATGTTGTGTAGAAAGTATTGTCAGAGAATTTTTCAAGTGAACAGGAAAAGGGAAGCCAGTGTGCATTAAAATGATAAATTTCAGGAAACTCAACTTTAGGTCAGCAGGGTTATGTGGGAGAATAATCACTTAATTCTAATTCAATTAGAATTGGAGGTTATATTTACGTATCTCTGTGGTAGGATTTTCCCCTAATAAATAAACATTACAGGAAGCCCATCACTGGATGAGTAGACAGGACTTCTGTGTTGGGAAGAGGAAGAGAGAAGGCAGGAGCAAGTGAGGCACACAGAATGTAGGGTGCCAGAGGCCGTCAGTCTGAGTGGAGGATCCACCACTCAAGGATTTATAACAGATTACTTTACAAAATTAGAATGCTAGGTTCGGTACCCAGTGATTGTGTTACCTGTTAATTCTAAACAGATTTTGTGGTGTTTTCCTTTCTGAGGAGACTCAACTGGGTTTCAGAGAAAGGCATGGCGGCAGAGCGTGGTGTGCAAGAGTGTACCCCAGCCAGCCATAGGAATTTGGAAGCACGGGGTGTGGGAAGCAATAGCCAGCCATGGGAACTTAGTGAGAACATGTCGGCCTGCCTGCTGGTGCCTAGTGGGTAATAGCATGAGCTTTTTAAATATTTCGTGCTACATATCTCATGAAAGAGAAGCAAATAGATTTCTGATTATTGGTGACATCGTTTTTTTCCAAATCTCTCTACCTTCTATGAAATATAGAGCTGATAGGTGAGATGGTGGATTTGTATGTGCTGGCACAGCCTTTCTTCTCTTCCTCACAGGACCTGACAGCTGCTTGGTCAAATGCCAGAAGTCAACTGACCAGCTCTGCCCTTGCACAGGCCTGTAATTGTCTGAC
Source organism: Rattus rattus (assembly GCF_011064425.1). Lineage (NCBI taxonomy): Eukaryota > Metazoa > Chordata > Mammalia > Rodentia > Muridae > Rattus > Rattus rattus. The sequence continues at coordinate 22,301,270 of NC_046166.1, read as the reverse complement.
TGATCTCTCTATGGCTGACGGTTCAATTTATGCTCAAAGAAATAGAAAGTGGTTTGGGCCTCAGAGATGAAGCTCTGTTCAGTAATAAAGCAGGTTGTTTTTACATTTTAATTTTCTCTTGCATCTATAACACACAGGAGAAAGAACCGAGATGCACATTGGAAATACCCAAGAGTTTTCAGATATTCTGATGTGCGACTTCTACCTCCAGAGATGCTGTTTTAATTGTTCTGTGCTTCATGTCTGTGAATTAGAATGTTTAAAAGCCCGTAGGTGATTCTCAGAAGCAGCAAAGTTGCATTCTGTTGCCTGGGAGAAGGAACTGTTGGTTGGTGCCCTGTGGAAATGGTTCAGTGGATCAAGCATTTGCCTCTCATTTGAGATTGAGAACCAGAATCCATGTAAAAGCTGAATGGGCATACTAGTGTTCCTAGAATCCTGACACAGGATTAAAGTGTGCTATAATATATACAGTTGGGGGGGGATAAGGGTTATACACTTGCTAATCAGCAAGCTTTATATTCAACTGGTAGACTCACAGACAGGAAGCTGGAGAGCTCTAGAGGAAGACATCTGGAACCAAAATTGAGCTTCCATGTACAATGTAAACACATGCACCTTCATCCATAAATCAACATACATGAATCCACACCACACATTCATACACATGCAAAAAAAATACCCAAGAACTCTCAGTGCATTCACTAGCTGACCTTGCACTAGTTAATTGCTTCCCACAATACTTGTACTACATCTGGTAGATGTTCAGCCCATGAAGCTGTATGTCTCTGCACCTTCAATCTGGGGCTGGAGTCCTGAAAGATTTCCTGAGAGTTGGTGATCTTTAGTCTGTATTGGTACCCTGGAGTAGTTGGTTTTAGTACCAGTGAAGTAATGCCACAACAGGAAAGATTAATTTACCAGGAAAAACAAGGGCAATTAGGCAAACAACTAAATCCCCTTCCTTCCTGTTTTTGGGACAATCACTAGAAGAGGCTGTCAAGGTTTAGGGTGAGTTTTCCTGCTTCATATAATCTTATCAAGACTATTTCTCACAGGAAGGCCCAGCAAGATGAATCTTAGTTGATTCCAGAGGTAATAAAGTTGACAATCAAGATTAGCCATCACTGGGCCTTACCATCAGATTCTGTTGGGCACCAAGAGCAATGGCAATAGCCTGCATTGTGTGTGTGTGTGTATGTGTGTGTGTGTGTGTGTGTGTGTGTGTGTGTGTGTGTGTGTGTGTTAGGTGTGGTGGTGTCTGTATATCACCTGTTCCACACCTAGTTCTGGGTTTTTTGTTAATCTATGGCTTCCAGCCTGAGCAAAATCCCTTCTGCATGGTAACTCCAAGTAAACTCCTTTATGTGAATGTAGATATATATTTTACACACAAATACGTAATGTATATATAATATAAAAGTGTAAAGTGAAGGTTGTAAAATGCTAGGTCTCCATATGACTTTTCAAACATTCTTAGAGCTACCAACCCTCTACCTCTGCCCTATCCTCCAATCCCTGTCTACACTTAAACTACTTCCCACCAATCTACATCTCCCCTTTATATTCTCCATGCTCTAATATCCTCTTCTTAAAGTGCTCTCTCACTCACCAATGATTTCTTTCTAGTATCCTAGATTTCACATGTAGGAGTGCTAGTTATAGTCCCAAGGACAGGAAGGAAGGAGAGTTAGTTGTTTGCCTGATTGTCCTCATTCTTGCTGACAAGTTCTTCTATCGTGTTATGTATCTAACGTATCTAATATCGTTGCTTCACTTGTATTAGGTTCCATGCCCACTTCTAAGATCCAGTGTTAGCTTTTCTGGGTCTTGGCTATCTCTTTCAGTCTAAAGTTTTCCAGGATCATCTGTCTACCTGGAACGTCATCATTTCATCTTCCTCTGTAGCTGACATTGCATATAAGTGCCACATCTTCATACATCTATCAGAGGATGGACATACAGGCTGTTTACATGTTACTGTGAATACAGTAGCTGTGAACATCAGTGAGTGAGGGACTGTCTCTGAAGCTGGAAAGAGTCTTTTGGGAAAATGCTCAGGAGTGCTAGAGCTCAGCCCCGTGGCAGACTCACTGCCGGTCTTTCAGGAACCACTACATTGATGTCCATAATGGCTGCAACAGTCTGCACCCCCACCAACAGTGTATGAATGGTCCCCATTCCTCATATGCTCACCAGCATTTCCAGCCTTAATACTAGCCCTTCTGACTGGGGTAAGATGAAATCGCAACTAGTTTTCATTTGCATTTCTCTGATGGCTAAGGACAGTGAACTCATTTAAAAATATTTCGTAGCCTTTTATATTTCTTTTGAGAAATGTATTTCTTTACTTTAGTTTCATAGACCACCTAAAATTATTTATGTATAGTTATGTGCATGGGTGTTTTGTCTGGATGTCTGTGCTCTACATGTATGTCTGATGTTCAAGGAGAACCTAAGAGGCATCAGATCCCCTGGGAGTACTGTAAAAGTTGAACTACCATGTTTGGGTGCCAGGAATTCATCCATGTTTTCTCGGAGAACAGCTTAGCTCTTAACTGCTTAGTCATTGCTGTAACTGGATAGCCCAGTTTTAGTGGGATTTTTCTTTGTTTTCTTCATCTTTTGTCATTTGAATCCCTTGTATATTTATCTTAACATGAACACTCAATGTTTTAAATTTTGTATTGGTTTTTCAAAAGCTGTGTTTCAACTTGGAATGAGAACTCTTCACTCCTGGATTGCACCAGGACCTTTTAAACTTTTCTGGAATACTTATTTGCTTTTGTTTTTTTCTTTTCTTTTTTTTTTTTTTGCTTAATATTTTAGTTTCTTTATAAATAATGTAAATGGTCAATTTTATTTTCACTGGGCAGCTGTAGTTAATATGTGTGTGTGTGTGTGTGTTTGTGTGTGTGTGTGTGTGTGTGTGTGAGTGTGTGTTGCCTTCTGATTTGTTTTGCTAACTTTATAAAATACTGAATTCTCATGTGCTCACAATTTTCCTCCTCAATTCCATTCTCTTCTTTATGGCCATTTTTCTGATACACCATTACAGCTAAAGACAGTGATAGAACTCTTGCACCTTTGAAAAATTTCTACAATTTTCTAAACTTGTTCCTTAGACTTATCCCAAAGTATATTTTAGGCATAGCCACTACTCTAAATATAACAGTTTTCCTGACTTTGCAGGTGCTCCTTATTAGGCAATGAGACAGGTTTTTTTTGTTTTTTGTTTGTTTTTTTTTTTTTTTTTTTTTTTTTTTTTGTAAATCCTCTTCCACTCAGTTTCTTTAGCAAATCATTTTCTTTAAACTTTTTTTTGGTTTATTTATTCATTTATTATATATAAGTACACTGTAGCTGTCTTCAGATACACAAGAAGAGGGCATCGGATCTCTTTACAGATGGTTGTGAGCCACCATGTGGTTGCTGGGAATTGAACTCAGGACCTCTGGAAGAGCAGTCGGTGCTCTTAACCGCTGAGCCATCTCTCCAGCCCAATCATTTTCTTAATGAAAGAGCTGGGATAGGCTCAGTGTTAAGCATGTATGAGGCCTTGAGTTTGGTTTCTTATGTTGCAAGTAACAACAACAGTGGCCTTTAAAAATATAATTAAATTAAAAATACATAGTTTTACTATCAATAGTGAGGATAGGTTACTATTGTTGAAAATTGGTTTTCTTCGTTTATCCATTTGGTTAATTCCTAGATGATGTTAAATATTCTAATTAGCAATTAAGCTAGTACTTTAATGACATACTCATCACTTCCTTAAAATTAATGATGGTATGTGTATTTTAACATTCAGGTCAGTAACATTTGTATTTTCCTATCTGTTTTAAAATTATATTTACACTATGCCCTTTTCTTTTCATTTTAGAGTTTTTTTAAAATTGAGTATTTTATGTATTTATATTTCAAATGTTATCTCCTTTCCCAATTTCCCCTCTGGAACCCCCCATCACACCTCTTTCCTCCTGCTTCTATGAGGGTGCTCCCCCTCCAACCCACCCACTCCCACCTTACCGCCCTGGCATTCCCCTACACTGGGGCATGAAGCTTTCATGGGACCAAGGGCCTTTCTGTTATTGATGCCAGACAATGCCATCCTCTGCTACATAGCCAGCTGGAGCTATGGGTCTCTCCACGTCTATTCTCTGATTGGTAGTTTAGTCTCTGGGAGCTCTGGCAGGGTCTGGTTGGTTATTGTTGTTCTTTTTATGGGGTTGCAAATCCCCTGAGCAACTTCAGTCCTTTCTCTAACTCCTTCATTGGGGACTCTGTTCTCAGTCCAATGGTTGGCTGCAATCACCTGTCTCTTTATTTGTCAGACTCTGGCAGAACCTCTCAGGAGACAGCTATAACAGGCTCCTGTCAGCAAGCACTTCTTAGCTTCTGCAATAGTGATTGGATTTGGTGTCTGTATATGGGATGGATCCCTAGGAGGGACAGTCTCTGGATGGCCTTTCCTTCAGTCTCAGCTCCGTACTTTGTCCCCGTACTTACTTTAGACCAGAGTCATTCAGGGTCAAATATTTGGAGTCGAGTGGGTGGCCCCATTCCTCAACCGTGGGCCTTGCCTCCCTCCCCTTTGTTGGGCATTTCAGCTGATCTCATCCCTGTTGGGATCTTCTGTATATCATTCCTGTCTCCTCCCAAACCTGATCCTCCTTTTTCCCACCTTCTTCCTCCATTCTTCAATAGTTCTCAACTGAGGAATATCAAATGGCAGAGAAGCACCTGAAGAAATGTTCAGCATCCTTAGTCATCAGGGAAATAAAAATCAAAACAACCCTGAGATGCCACCTTACACCAGTCAGAATGGCTAAGATCAAAAACTCAGGTGACAGCAGATGCTGGCGAGGATGAGGAGAAAAAGGAATAATCTTCCATTGCTGGTGGGATTGCAAGCTGGTACAACCTCTCTGGAAATCAGTCTGAAGGTTCCTCAGAAAATTGGACATTGCACTACCTGAGGACCCAGCTATATCACTCCTGGGCATACACTCAAAAGATGCTCCAACATATAACCAGGACACATGCTCCACTATATTCATAGCAGCCTTATTTATAATAGCCAGAAGCTGGAAACAACCCAGATGTCCTTCAACAGAGGAATGGATACAGAAAATGTGATAAATTTATACAATGGAGTACTACTCGGCTATTAAAAACAAAGACTTCATGAAATTCTTAGGCAAATGGATGGAACTAGAAAAATATCATCCCAAGTGAGGTAACCCAGTCACAAAAGCAAAACAAAAAAACCCCACACATTGCTATGCACTCACTGATAAGTGGATATTAGCCTCGAAGTTAAAAGTTACCCAAGATACAGTTCACAGAGCATATAAAGCTCAAGAAGAAGGAAATAGAAAAATGTGGATGCTTCAGTCCTTCTTAAAAGGTGGAACAAAATACTTACTCATTTTAGAGTTTTATAAGAAGTTGTTCGTTGAGCGTGACTTAAAGAAATGTCTCCAGGAAAACCTTGATGGATGAAGCAAGTCACTGGGGTGAGCTAAAGGGTTCATAGCCCCTCCCTACTTCCTGTTCTCTCTCTCTCTCTCTCTCTCTCTCTCTCTCTCTCTCTCTCTCTCTCTCTCTCTCTTTCTCTCTCTCAGCGGCTTCCTATAACGGGAAGAAAGTCTTTCTACTCCAAATACCATATGTGGCCTCTTCACCTCCTAGTTTCAATGGATTCACTCCCTCAGGAGCCATAAACCAAAATAAACTCTTCCCTAAGGGTTTGTTTTGTTTGCTCTTTTTTTTTCTTTTGCCATGGTATTTTATCTCAGCAACAGAAAAAGAACTAACCACTGAATTCTACCATATGTCTTTTTATTGCAGTTGAAATTAAAAAAGATCAAAAGGTTTTACCCAAATTCAACATGGACTTACAGGAAAGATGCACATTTTGAAATGAGTAAAACAATTGAGAACTCTGATAAAGAATTGTGAAGATCCAAATTGAGAGGAAACATTTGCTCCAAAGGACAAAAATGCCTATCCCTTTACCTCAGGTCCAGTTAGTAGAAGATAAAGTAACATCTGCCAGCATCTGACAGAAGAAAACAAATGAAAAGATACACATAAGACTCATCTCTCTCTTAGGGCCAAGAGAATATATCTGAGGATTTGCAATATTTCACATTCGTGTCAGCCAAAAATGATATTCTTGGAATATTAAAAGTAACTATGAAAGAAGTCTTTTAAATAATTCACACCCAACTGCCCATTGTTTTCAGAAAATAGTTGAGAAAATGTCTGAGTTGAAATTGACCAAAGAAAGGTGAACTCTGTCACTATGGTCTCAGATATGTCTTCTCCACAATCAGCATTGGCTGAAGCAATATAGTGACTCACTGCCACCGGCTGACATGTCATTTATTTATGCTTGGACCCTTAGAATAACTAGAGGGAAAAGCATTGCTTTTTTTTGATGTAGAAGAAATGAGAGTAATGAAAGCTCACTGACTAATAGTTTTTGGACATGTGTTTCCATGTGTGTCTGATCTGATCTCCATGAAGACTAGTGAGCTGGCCCAGTCTCCATGTGTCATTGTACAAATGAATATTAAGAATATTAAGCCATTAGCTCAAGGGCACACTTGCAGTAAATGACAGAACCTAATTTGAAGGCTAGAAATATGGCTTCAAAAATCCATAACCATCCACATGTACACTGTTCTGGGTGCACATGTCCTGGCATAACACAATGAAAACTGGTCATAACTCTTCTTTTTCACTTACTAAATTAATAGAAACTTATTAAAGAGTGAGAATGGATAATATTTGTTATTATATGTTGATTTTAATAGCAGAGCAAATCCTTGGCATTAAGAAGCCTTAGGGTCAGTTTGTATAATGTGCTGGCCTATTTTTCTGGGATATGTTGTTTGCATTATTTTAGCACACGGATGACTGAAATTTACTAGACTGGGATTGCTAAGGAAAGATCTGGTAGCTTTGGCCAGCCCACTGCCTGTTTTATAAATAAAACTGTGTTAGAACAGCTGTGCCCAGTGGTTCATGTGTTTTCTTCAGTCACATTTGGGTAGTCTCAAGGATAGAGTCCCGATAGAGACTGGGCTGCCTATAAACCCTCAAATGGTCATCTTGATTCTTTATGGAAAAAGCTTCCCAAACCTCACTCCCAGCTATTATATTCTGAAGTTTTCCTGGAGTCTCATTTCTGCAGCACTAACACTCAATAAGAGATCACATTCCACAGAGCCTTTGTTCCCTACCCAGCAATCAGAAAGCAAGTGCTCTGAAATATAATTTTATGAAAGTATTGAAGATGGATACAGTTCTTATATGTTTTTTCTAAGGTGGAGCTCATTAATAATACTTCTGAAGGCAAATGATGTGGAGAAAAGAAATCAATACCTCATTTTGTAATTTCAGAGTCCACAGCAAATTAGGAAAGATCTTTCTAGAGCCTTTCCAACGTTGTTCCCCTCTATACTTTTGACCATATTAACCAAGCATGTGGTTGCTTTGCTTTGTCTGATGTTTCCCTGGCACCTGGACACGTAAGTGCATTATTACCTTTTGTATTGGCTCATTGGCTCCAGTCTGGTTATCAGATGTCTGTAATCAGCGACAGCACAAATGTTGAAAAGAGAGGTGGTATTATGG